>NW_025941627.1:0-97907 GCF_000764305.2 Hyalella azteca
GTGTGTGTTTTATGTGGGATCAATGAGGCTGTGTGTGTGTGTGTGTGTTTTGTATGGGATTAATGAGGCTGTGTGTGGATTTTATATGGGATTAATGAGGCTGTGTGTGTTCTGTTTTGGATTAATGAGACTGTGTATGTGTTCTATATGACGCACGGAAGTCATTCACTTTACTGTCATTAATATGTAATCACACTTACGGCCTAGCCAGCCTATCTGCAGTTCGATATCATTTTATATAATTAGTGTTTATGCGATTCTATTTGTACGGCAATTAGTTCGATGTTTTGTTGAACGAGTTTTAATTTATGAACGAAATTCTTGTTTTGTTACAGAGCAGAGCAGAGTCACTCTCGTCGCTTGTGACGATGTCTCAATCTCGTCGCTTTGCGTTTGACCATCGATTTTTGGAAAGTCAACAATTTTCTCAAAACAGACAAGTATTCCAATGCCGAATAATGAAAGTGTGGTTAACTAGACTCCAAACTGAGCTATAAGTGCATTGAAAAGCTAGGCTTAACTTAAGTATTTCCGTAAATTCCTTGGACTGATCAATTAATTAAGGACGAGTATACTATACTTTTGGTATTTATAATGTTCAGTACGAATTCAATGTCCCCTTTGTTAGAAAATGTGTGGATTTATTTGTAATACTTAATATGATTATTTGATCTTGATTTACTGATTTGTATATGTGTGTTGAAGTCTTGCAACATTCATTTATTAGCGTTACGTTGTTATCCCTGTAGTTATCAGAGCGGAGTGAGCCTCTTGTTGCTCACGTCTTCCGCCAGGGCGTTTCTCGCCATCAGTTACATTCTACGATATATATAGTGGCACTCTCGCCACCAGTTACATTGGACGAAATGTATAGTGGCATTCATGAGAAGACAGCGCGTATTGTACGTGAATTCAAGGCATTTTTATTCCATGTGGGATTTATTAGACTTTCTGTTTTGTGTGGGATTTACTAAACCAAATTTATGTTATATATGGCATTAATTATTCTAATAAACACGTGGTTATATTTGCCACTCTTGTTTCATTCACCATAGTCGCCAGAGACTCGGCGCCTGAATCGTGCTAGGGACCATGAGATGAGATGGTCACGGTCGTAATCCCAGTTAAAATTTAGGGCAGGGAATAGAGCAGGCCGTCGCCGGCTGCAGAGCCGGCGTAGAGACGCGGCAGAGCAGCGATAGAGCAGAAATGTCCGCTTTAAAGACGATATCGCCAGCCGCGTATCAGCGCTAATTAGCTTCTGAGTACCTGCCCAGGTGTGCTCTGCCCTGCCGTCACGCAGCCCTTACTGAGCACCGCCTGCTCAAACCNTCTCCCTAATTGTGAACTATATTACACGCTGTACTCGCTAATTGTGAACTATATTACGAGCTGTACTCACTAATTGTGAACAATATAGAGAGCTGTACTCACTAATTGTGAACTATATTACGATCTGTACTCACCAATTGTGAACTATATTATGAGCTGTACTCACTAATTGTGAACAATATTACGAGCTGTACTCACTAAATGCGAATAATATTAGCTACCGAATTAAGGTTCAGTTAGCGCTTCGTCTTCTCGGTCTCCAGTTTCATTGCGGTGAACAAAGAGCGAACCTGCCGAGCCTGGTTTGGCCATTCAAACTATGCATTTAATGGAGGGCAATGAACTCAACCAACATGGAAACAGAACCTGAACCTTTGAAGATATAATTATAAGTCGAACATATATTATAATTACACGTTTATTATCACAATTGGATAAATTCATTTATTTATTTTCTGAATAATTGTAACACTGCTATTTCAACGTGCTGAACTAAAGCGCCTCTCCCCGCGCTGTTATCTCCAGGGCCGCGATAAGATGAGGGGGCGCTGCCAGTTTAATGGAAATAATGAATATTTCGTTGGTCACAACACATTCGTGTCTTGAAAATGCAAACAGATCAGTTAATATGTTTTTCTGTCCCAAATTGATCTGGATTTCTGTCTCCAAATGTAATTTTTGTAGGGTAACAAGGGGCAGCGAGCCCACTGCGGGTCATGGGCCCATAGCGGGTTTCTCGCTAAGTATGGCAGATATTGGTCCGTGTTCTTTACCGCCGGTCGACAGTTTCACTGGGATGAAGTGTACGGATTTACGTCTTGCTAAGTGGTTGCGTTATTAAGTTATTTGTGAATAACTATTTTGGTCCAGATAAAAATTTTTTTGCTGCTAAATAAAAATTTTTTCGATTACTGTAGATGAAGCTTTTGAAATTACTGTGAACTATATTTTCAAAGTAATATTTATAGGGATAATTTAGAGATCAAGTTTAGACTATTAGCTTTTTAAATAAAATGTTGACGCGATATAAATTGAAATGATACCTAGTGAGGCAACGTGCCCACGCGTGTCACGGGGCAAAGCGCCCATGGTGAAGTCTTGTGTTATACATCATTAGATTTGTCTCAATGACCTTTTCAAACCATGACTAGCTTTTTGAATTACAAATTACACTTCATATTGCATGAATTTTTGATTTGCCGCCTCTAGGCAGCAAGTTTAGATTCTAAATATGTGTATTTATGACCCCTTATCGAGTTATTGACTCTTGCCTTGCCAAAAATTGATTTCAGCCAACACCAATGAGCCAAAAGTTGATGAGTTTTTATGGTGTTGGCTGATATCACGATAAGGTACGAATTCTCTGCACATAATATCTGGATTATGGACGAAACTGGAACGAAGTTTTTTTCTGATCAACTAAATATATTTTTTCTAGTCAAGGATACATTTTTTCATGTTTAGGACGAATTTTTTATCGCAAAGATATATTTTTCAAGTCAAGGAAATGTATTTTTATGTCAATGAAATATTTTTCATCACGTCAGTGATAGATTTTTAAGCCAAGAGTATATTTTTTTCAAGTTAGGTATACGATTTTTTGAGTTGTTAATAAATGAGTGAATGTCATATTTTTTATTACATTTTCTTATTTTTACCTGTAAAGTGTTGTTTTTTCATTTTTAAACGAAAAATATGCATTTGTGGTAAAGCCCATGGGCCCTTTACCCCAGGGGTGGGGCAATGGGCCCATTTTGACACTTTTTACAAATAAAGTTATATTAAAAATTGAATAACATATAGGCGTCTAAAATCACATCATACATTCCTCATTAGTTGTACCTTTAAAAAAACAAAGAACCACCTCGTATCCATTAAAACTTCATCAAAAATTTAGTTTAAAAAAGGAGGGGCGCGCTGCCCCATGTTGCCCTAATAAGTTGAGGTTGTTTGCATTGCCTTGCGTGTGATCAGGCATATACCTGCTCGCTCCTCGCTGCTGGCGTCGCTTCCAGTCAGCTTTCATTAACTCTCTACTGTAGTTAAAAGTTAAGATATTGAAATACTAAGCATCAGCCACTAGTTCTGATTAAAGGGAGTGTATCGGTCATAAATCGAAAATTTTGACTTCTCTGGTTTTTAGGCTCATTTTAATGGTCCAAGAATTGCTCATTTACACAGCCCCAAGTCATGTGCGTGCGTTCTTTTGTTCGTTCACGACAGCCGTCGAAGCGCAAGTAAAATCTATGCCTTCAATAATCACAAATTTCTTTTTTGGAGCTCTCCTGAAAACTTGAAATTTTCTGATTGCAAACCTATCTCATCCTAAGATTTTCAAGATAAAGCATTGAGTTTCGTAGGAAAATCTATAGAGACCGTTCGTACCATTCGTTTCGTAGGAAAATCTATAGAGATTAGTCGGTCATTTTTTCGACTTCTTTGTGGTTTTGATTATACATATATTGAAAAAAGGATGGAAGAGTCAAAATTGGAAAAAAATCAGCAAAATAAAAAAATGGACTAAAAAATCGAAAAAATGACCGGATGAACTTTAGATATGGCCTTTTCGCATCGAATTATATGCCTCTCGATGTTGCAGCTATTTGAAAATCCTTGGAGGAGATAGGTTTCTACAGTACTCTCTTTTTCAGCCGTTTTCTATGAATTTCATGTTCTCCCTCATTTTTTCAATTTACATGAACAAAAAAGTCATTGATTTCTATTTTACAGATGTGTACCAAATTTCATAATGATCCCTCCCTAAATAAAAAGTTTTTTTTACCGACATGCTCTCTTAAGCTGATTCAAAGGATCTTTGCCTCGCCCACCAACCAGCCTCGCCCACCAATCAGGACAATAGCGATGGCCATTGACTTCAGCAAGGCTTTCGACACTGTGCCGCACGCCCAGCTCCTCTCTCACATCGCCTCCACTCCCCTCCACGCCAATATCACCCGCTGGCTAATCTGCTACATCAGAGGCAGGACAGCCAGGTGCTCTTACAATAGCTGCACCTCTTCCCCGCGTCCGGTCCTCGCTGGAGTCCCACAAGGCTCCGTCATCTCGCCCGTCCTTTTCAACTCCNATCAAGTGAGTTGTGACATGTCAACCACCAGGAAAATATGGCAGTTTTTCAATATAAATAAGATTATTATCAAGTGAGTTGTGACATGTCAACCAGAGGAAAAAATTAACAGTATAATCCAACTCCAACATTGCTGGGAGTTTTGGTCCCAAGACAAGCACGTCTCATCTGCAAGTTTGAAGCAAATGACAATTATAATACTCAATTCGTCGTACTCACCCACTAATAGATCATTTCCAAGCCCTGCCACAATCTCTGTTACCTGCAGCGCCTGAGCTGCGCTGCGAGATAAGCAGGAGGCCGCTTATCAGGCCGGGGAAGATAACGAGTGTCAGCGCCTGCAACTACGCGCCTTCTGGTGCACGTATGGAGTTTTAATTAAAGCGTCCATACCTCTAAAGCAAGTTTTGCATTGAGCTTAGTATCAATCTGAACTTTCATAGCTTCTATCACTTACACAGCCTCCTGTAGGAAATTTGTAAAATGAGTACTATTTCTACAACGGAAGGAAATTATGGAAATGTTCGAAGAATATTCGAAATCTTGTCGGATTTTAATTAAGTTTTCTGTATTGAAGTTCGATAAGAGGTGATATTACTTTGGGGTACCGTCAGAAATTTGGTGCCAAACGAAACTGAAATACCTAATTCGACCCTAGCACTCATTCCATTATCGATCATCTTATGTATTAAAATTCTATTAATGAAAAATGCTAGAGATTTTTAGCAGCAAACCAAAAGGGACTCTGACGTTTGTTTCTCTCACATCCGCCGAGGCGATTTATCTGCCGTCACAGATTTTGTTATTCAGGATAAAAATTTATGGACATTTTCGAGAATTTGAAATTCGTACATAAACGAAAATCAGAATTTCGTTTCTGTTAAGTGACTCTGAGCATCAAACTTTTAATTAGCAGCATGAGATTTTTAACTTTTATTTACACCTGGAAATGAACCATTTGTTGAAAATCTTCTGAATTTCTTGCCACAAACGCAGCTATATATTTATGGTCGTTGAGCCCCGCCACGCCGTTATCAGCGTCGCGTTTCCGTCATCCGAGATAGCGCAGCAGGAGGCTCCTGACGCGCTGTCTTTCCGTGAACGCGTGTCAGTAAATAGTTTATTCATTTGTAAAGTTTTTGAATTTACAAGGAAGAGGTTTTAAAAGAATAGAAATGAATGAATGAATCCTACAAGAAAGATTCACTTTATTACTTTGGTTCAGACTCGTACCAGGCAGCCTCCTCAGTACCACCTTTCGCGTCTGTTAATGCGCGAGCTAAAGATTCAAATTCTGGATGCCCGTCCTCGTCAGCAGAACTCGGCAAACGTATTACATGCGTGAGAACCAGAGCACATGATTTGTTTACATAAATAAGAGAACTAATGTTGCCGGCGCGTGGATGCGGGTGGGGTCAGAAGGACCCACTTTGTGTCTCTGGCAACCTCATAATTTTAATAAATGATTTGCTGGAAGAATAAAACAGTGGTACATATAGAGTATACTGGATTATGGGTTGTCAGTTTGCAGCTTTGGCGTAAACGTAAGGCCAATAATTAAAATTATTGGCCTTATTCAGTATTGACGGTAAAAAAATTAGTTGAATAAGCAAATTGAAATATTTAAATTCAGTAGTGTGTCATAAGGAGCATGTGAGGGGCAAGCAGTAACTGAACGGAAGAAATACTGAAACAATACACATGCTATGACAGATTGAAAGCATAAAATAGCATCAACAATAAATAACACGCAGAATTCAAGTTCAATTTCGTGATAATCAAGTTAAGGCAATGATGTGAATAATAATGTTACAAAATCCTAATTTAGCCATGCCCCTCTTATAGAATATTCTTATGAAATAAGAATTACACTGATCAACAATAATAATAAACAAACACTTGTTTGGAATCAAATAAGTGAGAAGCAATTCACGAGAACAAGTGAACTAAAATGATGTAGAAAGTATTGAAGTGATTTGGCTACCCTTAAGTGCAACAATACTACTACCTGACGGCAGTAACCAAGTTTGAATCGTGGAGCATAATGGATTTAACACTTAGCACTCTGAGATAAAATGAACACATTTTTCATTTAGAGTCTCAACTATTTACAATCTGAATAATTCGCCAACAAACGCTTACCTAAACAATCTAATGCTTACCCAAGCATTAGGTCTTCTCAGCACAAGCCACCAGTATAAAGTAGACCGCTTGTTGAAGGACACCGCGGAACTCGGGTACTAAAACCCGGATCATCTTGATATGAATTTAACATGTTGCAAATTTGCTTTGTGGCGAAAGATCATGGTAACCCCAGTTTACACCAATAACCAATGTATTTGCTAATATGTTTTAATTGCTGCGAAAATTAGAATGAGGTTTCATTCAATAAAACCGTGGATTTCAACTAAGTTTCTGTGACTACAGCTTTTGAGAGAATCTGGTACGATGAACTTCAAAATGTTCATCGCCATCATAAGATCTTAAAGATTTACTCAACAATGGAAAGTATTAATTGCACAGGTTGGCGCTAAAAAAAAGTCGCATGTTTAACTAGTGGGTATTTCGCTATCATGCATGCAGTGAATGGGATAGCCGTAACAGAAGATAAAACTATTTCAGGCAGACGTAGCCAAACAGAAGGGCTCTTATTCCAAGAATTGAAAATGTTCAAAGACAATGTTTAGTAGATTTAAAAAAGATCTTACCTCTTCTACTTCATATCGAGTTGGGGCTTGTGAAACAGTTTGTGAAAGCATTAAGCAAAGTGGAATTGTGTTTCAATTGTGTGTTATCTTCGTGAAAAGTTTCCTGGTCTATGCAATGCTTAGCTGAAAAAGAAAATAATACATAAGAAAACTTTAAAAAGATGAAACCTTCGTCATACAATGGAAATAGAAAAAAAAGAATGCATAGAATTCATTTGAACTAGTGTATCAGGCTTCCCTGAGAACAAAAAAAATCCACATCCTGGTTGCTGAATTGCTACAAAACTACAAAATTTTGGGTTACATTCCTGAGTCCAATGACTTCACTCAGATGTAGACTACTTTCCTAAAAAATATTGGAACTTTGAGTGAGGAACAACGAGAATTTTTCCATCAAATATTTGAGAAATGAAGCGCAGATATCAAGGTTGATGGAATGTCGTGATGGCAGATTGCTGTTGTAAGTTAAAAATAGAAAATTCAAATGAACACAGCCAAAAACATCACATAAATAGATTTAATGGAAAATGAAGACTTTCTATAAAGAATTATAATAACTTTGCAATGCAATACGTATCACAACTATCCATATTTTAGCTAAATAATATTGTGAGTTTTGATTTTCCTTCATCTTAAAAAATAAAAAATAAATAAAAATAAAATAACAACTGAAACAAATGTCACGAAAATTAATAATGGAAAATGGATGACTACTTAATATAATAAACATAATAATGCCATAGTTAACAAAATATATCATGCAAAGTCACGAGAGATGTAAGCCATATCAACAATTCAATTACGTTATTTCAGTCTCTTCATCTATTTTTATAGTCAGCAAAGCGGAGAATAAACTTGAATAAACTTGAATTTATCGCGTTTCGGCGGCTCAGAGAATACTTCCCAAATATGCCTATATGATCTTATAGGTTCAGGGCTACTGATAAATCATAATGAGAAACTTATTTGCAAATTAAACTCTTCAAATTAAAAAATTAAATAACTAACATGTTGTAAACTATTATAATGAATAAACTCATGAACGTCAACACTTTAATTCTTGGCTTCATCTTCGTATGCTTCACTGCTTCAACTCAAATCTGAGCTTAAGTCTTGAAAGCTGAGTCTCGTAGCTTTACTCCACTTAGGCTTTCCACGGCACCACAGTCATCTAACCTTGGCCTTCCGCATTTTATTTCATTTGAACTCTAAACCAAAATGACAATACGAAATAACAATAAAACATAATTCTAAGCAAATATTATTGCATCATCATCCATGATCAACTATTTTTATCTCTTACCATGTGATGTCAACCTCTTACTTCGTTGATAATTTATCAGTTGCAGCTAGATTATTATATTAATTTCAATTTACAGTAAACGAATGCGGCAAAACCCTCTAAATAGAGGAGATGCAATTTCGTTGTTCTCACATCCCGGGTTTGGATGCAAGGCTTTCCCCGACGGCCCGACCTACAACTGCAGCGTCACCTTCACGTCGGCTACGCCAATGGGATTTCTCTATATTGGTTATTTTTCTGGCGCTGACGGGTCCTGCGACGGCTACACGCTGGGCCTGGAAACAAATAACTCCGGCATATTAGAAAACGCTGATTTGTGCACAAGTTTAAAGGTCAGTGATAGGAAGCGCTGTACCGCCTCCTCATATTACAACAATTAAGTTATTCGAAAATTCTATATGCTCGCAATTTTAATGAAGATTTATGTGCAAGTTATTTGCCATCACATTTAGTCACGATCTTTCTGTGTAATTACTCAACATTGGTACCAGCTGAACAATCACTCTAATTTCCATCAAAATTACTAACATTTTAAAAATAAATTATCTATTTGATCTTCGCATTTGAAAGTTAATTTCCTTAGTTCCCTGCCACTCGCACTCTATTGCAGGGCTGCATTAGTTTATACATCTTTTTTGTCTAATGTCGTTGCCACCTGCTGACTCCTCTATTATTCTTCTTGCATTGTTGTTCCAAACAAAATCTCATTCATTATTATAAGAACTAAATAAACAAAAAATTTCTCACTTTAATGGTCTAATTTGTATTAGGAAATAAGTCACAAGAACCTATATAATCACTCTGAGCGTCAGTGTAACAATTACCTACTAATCTGGTTTTAATTTTCAGGGCGGTTCAATGGGTTCAGTAACTTTCATTCTCCAAGGCACTGCGGCGGCGAAGACTTTCAAAGCGGGGTTCTCTGTTTTTACGAATTAAGTGATGAGACTGTCAGCCTAGTGGCTAACCGCTGGAAAATCGGTCTTTGATGGGAGGTAGCTAAGCATGAGTGTGCGAATTAGAATTTCCTGCTGACGACATTTTGTTCCTCAGTGGGAAGTAGCTTGGAGAATCAGGGTTTTCTGCTGTCACTGGTAATGATTGACAATAAACTCGAGCAGCGGTTTGCTATTAGGTTTTGCTTCTGATTTTGACTAAATGCGACATTTTCGAAACGTCGGCATGCTTTTACAGTGTAAGGCACGTTTTGTTTTCACGTTTAGCGGTTGTGGGCAATTTCGGGTTGCATAAAAAGTCAGGTTGAAGGCTATGTTGAGCTGCTCGCAACTCCGGGCTGTAGGCAACGTCTGGAGGCAGCAATTGTCTGCAACAGACATTCTTTGAATTGCTTATATAACCAATGAATGCCGCATGTGCTGTAGCAAGAACGACTAATACGTGTGCTTAGCACCCTGAAGGCTCCTCGCCCCGCAAATCTTTGTGCGTTCTTAAGTGTTCTTTAATGCATGTGTTGTTTTCAGCAGCTGGAATAAGTAAGGTTGCTAATAATTGGTCAATCCTTCTGCAATTTTCGTGGATCCCATAATTGATATATTTGCCATGCATATTGGATCGCGTCATCCAGATGGACAAATTGATCTTAATTTTCCCGGCACTCGTAGTAAGCTCTCACTGACCATTGATATTTAGTGGACTACGGGAAATCTGGAGTTTTGTTGTGTGTTTGAATGACCATCCATGTGTTGAATGCGTGTAATCAAGTTTAAAACTTTTTAAAGGATTTTGAGGGATTTGACGTTTATCGTGTTTTAAGGGGAGCTTGCACGGAGCTTGTACGTCAAAAATCGAAAATTTAGATTTTTCCGGTTTTCAAGTTCATTTCAAAGGTCAAAGAACTGCGCATTTAAAGAGACCAAAGCACGGTGTGTACGTTCTTTTGTTTGCCGGAATCCAGTGCAAAGCTGTGGATAAAACATGTAACTGCAATGAGCACAAATTTCAGTTACTTGGCTCTTGGGATTTCAATTTTAGAAATGTATCTCTTTCTATGATTTTCAAGCTGCAGAATTGAGAGATACACCATTCGATTCGTAAAGACCTGGTCTAGCGATAATCCGGTCACTTTTTCTGATTTTTTTTAGCTTGATTATATTTTGAAACAATGGGGGGGAGGGGCCGAAGTATAACAAATCCGAAAAATCACAAAAAAAATTGGAAAAAGTGATAGGATGATCGCTAGATATGATCTTCACGAATTGAATGATATGTCTTTCGATGTTATAGCACATTAATCGAATGAGGATATATATTTTCACAGTCACCTCGTTCAAGTTTCACAGTACCAACAGCATCCGTTCCGTTTTCTATAAATTTCCTGTTTTCTTTCATTTTTTCAAAAAAAAATTCGCGAACAAATAAGTCTTCGATTTCTATTTATATTTTTTAGCAAGATCCAAAAAATTATGAAATGGTAATACCAAGCACGAGTGCTGTTACTTTAGCTGTGTGAAGTGGTGATGCCACGCACGAGTGCTGTTACTTTAGCTGTGTGAAGTGGTGATGCCACGCACGAGTGCTGTTTCTACAACTGTATCAAACAATTCGTTCGATTACTAGCAGCTCAGAATTCACAATTTTGCTCAATAAAATAACTGTTAAGGCAAAAAGCCACCCGCAACCAAATCTTTTGTTGTCACGACATTAGCAAATATTTTAAGAGAATCTAATCGGTTATGGCAGAAGAATAAAGTACCCATAAGTAGAATGTTTTTGTCGAGGATATAAAATCCATGCATGTTGAATTGGCCAAATCTATATCATTTATTCTTCAATTATATCAATTCTTCTAAAATGTACTGCAATCCTATGTAGATCAGTCTTTGTTCAAAATCAGGTCGTGTTAAGGATAGGTGAAAATTCACGTGTTTTATCTTTGTGTGTGCATGCTACTGAAGAAAATAAATGCACACGTTGAAGTTTTAAAATTTATCGATTAAGCTTCCTTGATAACTTCGGTGGCTTGCTGAATTCTCGACCCTGCAGCGCCCCGTTGTGGGGCTAAACACTCAATCATAATTAGGTTATTTTTGCGGCAATAATAAGGATCAGGCGGGGCATTACCTATACGTCCACATGCTTCACCACCTTGTCATTTATTTGAGTAATGACTGTACTAATATTCCAATCTTCTGTTAGTTTTCTCAGTTCTTCCTTTCGGTCTCAGATTTGATTCACTCCCCAGTAAATGTGTTGCATTCACACGTTGTTTCTATCGCCTACGTTAACGTTAAGCTCCTCAATAAGCCGTGGCTTCATCCTCAACTGGGCGTTGATGTTGTCACTTCACCTCAACACGGACACCTAACTTGTTCAGATGAAGAACAACGATCGTGACACAAAAAAAAAATCTAGAAGAAATTGCCGCGTTAGCACCTAACGTTGTTCGGGTTACATGTTACTCTAGCACTATATGATAGAGTTGAAATTATGTATTCACGCGCACTTATACAATGACGAAATCATCAATTCTTCATGCCAGATTGGATGCCCAAAACGATCCACTTTGACTTCTATGCGTTATGAGGTCGGAAAATATTTGTTTTGTTGCCCCCAAAAGCCATTAATTCTTCTAATTTTTCGCTATTTATGAAAGAACTCTGCAAATGCATCTGTAAATATTTCAATCGAAACTCATTCGAAATATCAATAATTTTGTTTGCCAATCAATAAAATATAATTAATTATTAAAATAAATGATTTTTAAAAATAATTTTGTGTCAAAATCAATGTCGAGTTCTGCCAAAATTGAATAGGACAAATGGAATATTAGAAATACGACCTAAAATTACAAATTAATAGAAATAATTTTTCAGCTATATGAGCTGGAAATTTAGGGAATGTCTTCATCTTCTCGCCAGTCATGAGAACGCTCTGGATCATGAATGCACAACACTCCTTCATTGAAAGTATCAGTGTTAATTATTCAGTCTTGCCTAAAAATGTCTAGGGCATTGAAAAGAGCCTTAATACACTCTCACCTTCTAACAATATTATTGATCAGGAAGCAACACAATAAAAATTGCTCTTAGAAATTTAGGCGCATGATACATTACAGGGACTCAATTTCCTTACTAACTACATCGAGTTCGCTCGTAGTTAAACTATCCCTTTTCCATACTAAGGCACTCTGTATCTATACGTCAAATATAATAATTTATTTAGCCATGACAACCTGCCACAATGCGAGCATCACTAGACCCAGTTAATTATGAACTTATTGTGCCGCGTGGTGAGAAAACTGAACTGATTTCTATCCGTCTACCGCAGCACGTAGAGCCTATAGCTCACGTCACCTTATATTATGATGAAGTTCAGGGCCATTTGAGTTATATGTGATGCGCTTACTGCCTTACCTGTATACCACATCATCACAACAAAATAATATAACATCCTGCATACTATCACATATGGCATAGACTAAATATGATTATCAGCTAAAATTAGCTGATAAAATCATTTGTACTGCGATGAATAACTTAGATTTGCTCACTAATATAATACAGGGAGCCTGCCTGCCGGGACGAGAATGGCGATTACATTTATTTACATAAGTTGCGGGCTCCCCAGCTCATCACCTCACAACCAATGCCAGTGGTCCAAGATAATATCAATAACTTGCAATATTAATATCTGGCGACTAATTGTTGACCTAACCTAACGCACCCAATTAATTATTTTTCTAATTAAACGGGACGCCTCTTACTGATTATAACATGATTATTATCGTCCGCTCCTGCAACGCAGGTAGGCAGTGCATTGCAGGAACTGATGCTGAGAGACGAAGGCACTTGTGGCTGTTGACAGCACGACGCGCTGTTGACAGCACGACGCGCTGTTGATGTCCCGACCACGACACGTGCCGCCGTTTGTATTATTAGTAGTCACACGAAACAAATTATCAACATATCATTCAAAATAAGAAAAAGATTTTCTTCCGTCAAACCAAATTACTAATTAACAATAATTTGCGTTCTGCTACCTTAGAGGAGAAGCAAAGCGTTGTTACCCGTTGTGTTTCTCATGGAATTTAAAACGTAATTTGCTTGACAATGCGACTTCCCTGCAATGAAGCGAAAAACTAAGTTTGAGAAAGTTCTTGAAAGTATTTAATAGCATTTACTTGATAGTCTTCAGAGTTGAAGGATATTTTTGTGCTTGTATTGAAGTTATTCGCACCAAATTACATAATATCTGATGGGTCTTACTTTTGACCCGGCAATAAAATCTGAAAAAGAGATTTTCACATCCATTGCGTTTAATAATTTTTAGAGAAATATATTACAATATTTCAAAGATTCACTGTTCACACGTTGCAAGATAAATTTTTGCTTTCGTCAGTCACTTTGCGACCGAGAATAGACAAATGAAACTTGATCGTAGAAAGCGAATTATTTAGGAAAAGTTCGTCCGTACAAGACAGGCGACCTGCGCCACCAGCCTGCGTCACACCAGACAGGCAACCTGCGCCCCCAGCCTGCGTCACACCAGACAGGCGACCTGCGCCCTCAGCCTTGCGTCACACCAGACAGGCGACCTGCGCCCCCAGGCTGCGTCACACCAGACAGGCGACCTGCGCCCCCAGGCTGCGTCACACCAGACAGGCGACCTGCGCCCCAGCCTGCGGCGCACCAGACAGGCGACCTTCGCCCCCAGCCTGCGTCACACCAGACAGGCGACCTTCGCCCCCAGCCTGCGTCGTCTCTTATACACATCTAGATGTGTATAAGAGACAGGCACGACGCGCTGTTGACAGCACGACGCGCTGTTGACAGCACGACGTGCTGTCGACAGCACGGCGCGCTGTTGACAGCACGACGCGCTGGTGACAGCACGACGCGCTGGTGACAGCACGACGCGCTGGTGACACCACGACGCGCTGGTGACAGCACGATGCGCTGGTGACAGCACGACGCGTTGGTGACAGCACGAGGCGCTGTTGACAGCATGACGCGCTGTTGACAGCACGACGCGTTGGTGACAGCACGACGCGCTGGTGACAGCACGATGCGCTGGTGACAGCACGACGCGTTGGTGACAGCACGAGGCGCTGTTGACAGCATGACGCGCTGTTGACAGTTTGCCACGCTCAGGGCCCGCATGTACCAACACGAAACCTAAGCCAAGATTGGCACGCAATTCTTGGCAGCGGATCAGAGACTATACTTTCAAAAAAGTTAAGAGATCGTAAGTTCAGCAGCCAACCATAGACGGGCTTTCAAGCAAAATCCACCAATCATAGACAAGAAAGTAGAGCGTAAGTACTTACATTCACTTAGCGAGTTTTGAAAGTATGGCCCCAGTTCCTCGGGTGGAACTTGAAGGCGAGCTGCGTGGCAGGCTGGAGGACAAGCTGCGTGGCGGGCTGGAGGACAAGCTGCGTGGCGGGCTGGAGGACAAGCTGCGTGGCGGGCTGGAGGACAAGCTGCGTGGCAGACGCGCTGTTGACAGCACGACGCGCTGTTGACAGCACGACGTGCTGCGTTTCATGCGCTCTTGATTCATTTACTGAGATGCAAGCAAAAAGACGTTTTCTGTGCACTTACGTTAGAAAAAAATGTTCAGGCAAACGAATCGATATCTCCTGAACATTATTAAGGATAGATGTGTTGTGGAAGTGTTCAAATTGGGTAAGCACATAAAACACTTACTACGTATTTCAAAGTATTAAAATAATTGCGTGGTATAATATGTATAAAATTATCTTGACTAAGATATTTCCAGTTGGACGTTTATTGTTTGGGTTTGAGTTAGTTGTAAGTTTATTTGGCCGGCTGCAGTTTCACAACATTTTTTGCAATAGTGTCGGCAACCTTCCGCATTTCTTCGAATCCAACTTTGAAGATTGAGGCTAAACTCAAAACTCTAGTCCGATTCAGAATCAGCCCAGCAGACAGACCCATTACGACTGCCAACGACGCCACACCTTTAAGCTTTGTCCTCCACGTCTACGTTATGGAGTGAGACCTTCAAGCGTGCGTCTCGTCTGAGGTGGCGGCCTCGAGGTGTTGGGATGACCTGGGGCCTTCGGCATCAGCTCGTCTTCTTACGGAGGACGGGTCTCTGCGAGAGCTGTGGAGAGGACCGGATGCTGCAGGTTGGTTGTCCGTCACTTAAGCTCAGGGTGTTGTGGCAACTTGTAGCCCCGGCCGGTTTCCATTATGGATAACTGTTTCCCCTTCACTACTCTCAACCCAAATAATAAAACCCGTCTTGTCTTACAACTGAAATATATGCTATATACTTTTGAAAGCCAAATTTGTTGTATAAATCTCTTATTCTAAGATTATCATTTAAATTTACAGAGCATAGCTGCCAGGTTCGTGAATTTAAGATTTAATATTTAGAACCCTAACATTCAGCTTGTTCCAATTTTTTCTTTTGGCTTTCGTTCATTAAAATCAGTTGGCATTTATTTGACAGGATGGGCTGCACGAAGCTGAGCGTGTCAGTTTCCCTGTGCTACCTGGCTGGTCTACACTAGCCAGGTGAAGCTCCTGCTCCCGATTCAGAGGACTTCCACCGGGCAGCAGCTCGCGTCAATCGTCTTTGTTCCATTTTTTGTGTTTAATCGACACAAATTCGGTTCAATAAATTCAGTTTAAGTGAATAGTTTTCTTTACATTATTCCATACAAGTGTAATTAACTCTTTCCTTCCGCTGAAAAGGGAGGTCGCTCTAAAAGTTTTGTACATAATAATCGTAACTGCATGGCATCAGAAATAATTACGTGGTATAATAATCGTAACTGCATGGCATCAGAAATGGATCCGAAATAGAGCATTCTGTCTCCCTCGTCTCTTACCGTCTCACAATTTTAACTGGGTAAGCAAAAATTAAAGTTTATATCAGTTTCCTATTCATTATTCTATTAGATTGAATGGCTAACCGACAAGTTTGCGCATGAATTTTTCGGTTTGCTCTGAAAAGTTGCCGACTCTCATATACTTCGATTTACAACGATAAACCCATAGTCGATAGTTCGCCATGCATCTGCATAGATTGCTTATGGAAATTCGACTTCCAAATCTTCGAGGTGTCGGATCTCCCGCGTTCTGCAGAAACCCACACTAATCGACATCGTTGCCCACATTGTCGTTTGACTGGGTATTTACTCACAACAGCCTCCTCTCTATTTCCTCACCACAGCCTCCTCTCTATTTACTCACCACAACCTACTCTCTATCTACTCACAACAGCCTCTACCAAGGACAGCCTTCTTTTCTAACTTTCAATTAAATTCGTTAATTAAACATCGTAAGTAAACTCGTGGATAATCTAATGTTGGAATTGAATGAGTTAACTGATGTAAAATCTTATAGATTTTGTGTTGTCAGCTTGCTAAATGAATTGAGTAAAATTCAGGTTAAATAATAATCTTACTTTTTCACTTTCAATTAAAGAAATGAAAACAGACTGCGCTGAAGCTTTGTTTGAACCACAGAAATAATCTGAAACATTAGGTTTTGTGGATAAGTGGCCAGTAATTAACGCAAATCATTTTAATAACAACAAACATGTCCTCGTCTGGAAATGACCCCGGATAGACGGACGAATGAATTCCTCTTCGTTCTGCTACAGAAATCAATAGAATATATAAGCAAATACTACTGAGTATCGCAGTAATTCTGGCGACGAGAATATTAGAAGTGATTCGTGACAGCCTGGGACGATAGAGTAGCGCAAAGTCTTCAGTTCCATAGCATTGATCAAGAAACAAATGGTGAGCCTAGAATATTGCACTGCAATTAGTTGACAAAAATTTTACTGTACCATACTGTACTGTACTTCACTGCACTGTACATCAATGACTATGTTAATACATTCGAAAATCTGTAAAATTTAACCGTAAGGCGACAAAAATGTATCGAAAATTCTGTTGCATCAAACCCGAATGACGAAGGTCCTCGGCAAAAAAATTGTTCATTTTTAATGTAACTGAGATGAATAAAAATCTCGCTGATGATTTCTGCACCAGAAACAAGAGAACTGCAGTTATATTTAATAATATCAGATGTAGCGGATATTACCGCGGTTTAGTATTAAAAATAATTATTATCCATAAATTGCTTACAAGCTTCTTTTCATCGACATGAAAGATATTCATAGCGACTACATTACGAGCTTTTTTACCATCCCTGGTAAATGCAGTGCGTCTGATGATTTTTGACGGAACTTTGTCTATTACACCGAAACATTCATAATTACACTCGATATGACGTACAAATTAAGCACATCAAGCCAGACTTAAGCATTTGGTCTGACGCTGAGTTTTTAGCTGGGATTTTCTGCTCCCAAATGTTCCCTGAATTGATGCGGCCGTTAATCACATTTATTCTTGTTCATTATATTTTTTTCATCGCATGTGAGGCTTCCAGGCTGATGTTTTGTGAAGTGTTAATAATTCATGTGTTGAAAGTTCAGCAATAATAACCTACTTCGTAATGGTGTGAAGAAAATCGTAGACATTACCGAATGAAACGCACGTATAATCCTAATCTGATATTCTTCGCAAGAAATGTTGCATTTGAATGTTTCTAATCACGAAAGAAAATGATGGCTAACTATTTTCCACGAATAATTTATCAGAACCTACATCGGTCGTTCATTTTCCAATTAAATGATGCAGCCGCGATAAATCGCACGCTAATGTTGAATTAAAGAAGACGTTAGGCTATTTTATTTCATTCACATGACATCCGGAGAAAATTTTTTGGACTGTAGTTCATCTGATTGTGATAAATGATTCATAACTTCTATATTTTCCCTATTTACACGAATTAAATTCTATCTAGAATGCTAACTGGCAATGAAATTTTGAACGACAGAAAATATGGCGCTAACTGTTCAGGAATAATAAAAAGGGATAATATAAATGCTCCTTGCTGTTTTTTATTATAAATGACAGACAGGCTTGTCAGCTACGAGCCGCTGAAAGCTACAAGACGGAAGGCAGAATTGTCAGCTACAAATTGCTGAATACTTTGAGACGACAGACAGGCATGTCAGCACATTAATATACAGTTTGGAACTGATTTACACAAGTGACGACGCAGCATCGAACGTACGGGTACGAATACAAATTCGTACGAATAATCAGTCATATATGAGTCCGAATAAGACAACCGGTCATATATGGGCCGGAATAAGACAACCGGTCGATAGATCGAGCAACAGTTAATATGCTGAGGCAGGAGCCTTATCAGAGAAAAATTGCGTGCTCTCTATTGATACATAATAGCCAATGCAAAACAGAGCTGAACGGTAATATATCATAGTTTTTCCAGAAACAGTACCACATTGAAAAGTCCATGTTGCCTCAATATTGTAACCGGGCCTGTACGTGGATGCCTCTACCTACCTTTTGTCGACGAAAATTGTTTGTGTCCACCGAAAAATTTTAATTATATTAGATCTGTGATATACCAATTGCAGCACATCAAGCTAGACTTTGTATTTCACCTGAAGCTGAATTTTAGCAACGATTTACAGGCTGCAAATGCGCCAAGGGTTGAAGCGGCGTGGAAAAGCCTAGCGATGTACGAAGAGCTCTCAACTCTCGCGTCGAATATTCTGCACTAATAAATCAATGAGATCAGATATGCGGGAGACTAGAACTGCCCTGAGTTTTCTTCGCCACAGCTAAAAGGATAACCGCTAGCAGTATGGCGGTCATCTTGATTACATTCGCCATTTTTACAGAGGATTTTCTTAACATCTGAAAAAAAGTATCTGAACAGTGATAAGACGAGCCTGAAATTAAAATATTTATTAACAATATCGAAACATTTGAATATCAAATAATGAGTATCGTATGAATATCATATCATATTTATGAATATCATATATATTTAGCATATCTTTACTTGGCACTTATGAATTTAAAATTTCAAATGAATCGAAAAAGTTTCAACCTCAGCACTATATGTCAACGAATTTAGCAGCGTGTTATTATTGATATTAGTCAAATTAAATTTTTCATATAACTCTTTGCTAATTTAGCTGATGAATAAGAATAAGTTCCGAGACACTGCCATGAATAATTGCTTTCACCCGCAGAGATCGCCAGTTTTAAGTATGATAAACGAGGCGGTTCCCTGCACTCTAGTCGCTGCACCTGGGGGCGCCCATACAAAATGAGCCAAGAAAACGGAAAAGCCAAATTTATCGATTTTTTGACCCAGACGCTCCCCTTAATCATATGATTACATTATCATTTGGTGGTTCATTCATGTGAAGTAATTTGCTTTCTCTCTATCACTGACTTTATGATGCATATGAATGTGCGTTGTTTATAACCGTTATGAACCATTTAATCGTGCACATCTGTAGCTAATTTACATTGCCAGCAAGAAGACATGATTCCATAGTAATTAATAATGTAATCAAGTAATAATAATAATAAATTATTAATAATGAATAATAATCAATATATAAAATATAATAATAATCAATGTAATTATTATCTTGCGGAAATTCTCACCCCATATATGAGTGGGAACCAACTTATATGGGGGTCTATATGATATATAACTTTATGAATAAAATACATAGGTCTACAAATAAGTTTAAAGTAGGCGCATATTAAATTCGAGTTTTAACGAACTTTTTTGGTCAGACTTGCTGAGGAATTCCAGGTCACTGCAATGTCTCGTCTCAGAAACACTTGAAGTAATCTATTAGGTCGCTAGTGCTCTTTAACGCTGTGCCAATTTTCCTTACGCGATGCGAACATATGACTGAGATGACTTAAAGTGAATAAGAAAATATAAGTTTAATTCATAGCTTCTGCTATGTCATTTTATAAAATTGCTTTTGCTTCTATTAGGTTCTGCGTCATGCAATTCAGCATAACATCGTGTGTTCTACAACATGAGGTTCACAGCATTTTTAAGAAGGAAAATATACAGATTTGGTGATGAATAAAGAAGAGACCTTCATTAATTGTCATGTAGAAATGATATTGAATTTTTTTCCGAGGTTGGAACGTATTTAATTCGAGTGTTCCGTATATTCACAAGACAGAATTGAAAAGTCTTGTATAGGGTTGACATCCCATCACATTTCATGGTTTGCCAATGACTAGTAACCAATTGCTAGTTATTAATGACTAATTACAAATTGCTACTTACTAAATGCCAGCAAGTATAACTAACTTTACACTATGCTCCCCAATGAAACGAGAAACCATTTTTATTTCTTTATTAGCCAGAAGATTAGGCTTCTAACGCTAATGATTATTGGAACGCTCGGAAATTACTTGGATGTCGAGGTTAATGTGGCACTCGGTAATTAATTCGATGTGGACGGTAATGGAACAATCGGTAATGGTATGGATGTCGCCCAGCCTGCGCTCGCATGTATCGCGTATTGGTCCAGTCTCTGCCGACAGTCCCTAGCAGGAGGTTGTGCGGCTACATAACTACATTTATATATTTAGTAAGGTAAGTAAGAATCCCATTGCTTTGCTTTCAAATGGTTGAGTTCCCCTACCATGCCCAATAATAATCAGTCGAATGCGGATGGTCGTAATTGAACCGCGTGAAGAGGGTAGTTAACTTTAGGTCAACTGATTGAGAGGATGGTTAACTGATTAAGTAAAATGTCAAGTGAATGACAAACAACTTGAAAGTTTGTAATCATTCTCCTTGTAGAACTGAGATTTTGACTACAATGCAACACTAAAAAAATAATCAAGTGAACTGTCGATCTTTTTGCAAGCTTGGAACTTCAGCTACACCAACGACGTGAACATATTTTGAATTGGTTTCTCAACTGCTGCGCGCTGAGGAATTGTGAGATGTGTTGACTGGATTCCCTTGACAATTAAAAAAATTTACGCAAAGGTAAATAAAATTGGATATTGTGTAACTGACAATTTCTGTTTAATTTCAGAAATCGCCGCTGAGACGCACCCATGACAAGAAACGCTGCAGTTAAAAGGGAAAATATGAGCCTGATGATCATAAAACTTCAGGCGGTCGTCATGCTTGCTGTGGTGAAGGAAAGTCTGACGAGTTCTAGTAGGGACACCTCAGTCCCGGTGGCGGTGGAAGAACTTCTTGCACTTGGCGTGGCATCGAAGAACTACTCTGGCATGAGTGCCATCCGCTGTGCCAGCCGGGCTGTACAGAGTGGCATCCCCTACCCAACTCTGTGCGTGCACAGAGCCAGCGGGCAGTGCCTGCTGCTGAACTCGACGTACCCAGCCTTGTTCAACCGAACTTATCCGGGTTCCAGTGACTACAACTGCTACGTCCGGGAAACTTGTGCTCAATGTAAACCTGCAGGTAAGTTGTTCACGGTATTGTAATTACAACATTTCATGCCTATAAAAACGTTGAAATTTCTCATTCATATTCCCTTGACCGTGCGAAGATAGAAATATTGATCGACATGACTCTAAATTAAGAGATAATTGTCATCTGTTATTAGATGAGGAATGAATATTTAGAAAATCACAAAACGCGAAGTTTACATTATACCCGCACAATAAGCACAAAATCCTTGCCATAACAACTAGATCGTATTCAATTGTTCCACTGTTTACGTTTGTCAATGCTTAGTGTAATTCCAATCAGTAGTGAGTAGAGTTCAAACATGGAACACTCCAGCTGGGGTGTTGTGTCGTGTCTGCCACGGTCCATAACAACAGATTTCTGTCGGCATTTTGAACACAGTTTATTGAGCACCTAAATAAGGCTCGACATATGGGAAAACGGCTAGGGAAAACCAGAGACCGACAAACGGCCATTTGGTGCCCGTTATTATGCGCCGGAACCTTTTTATCTCGAAACACAAGAGAATATTCTAAATGTCAAGGAGGACTTTTTGCACCTGCTTTAATCGTTAAGGACGGGCTGGCAGTATTCCCGCTGACAAGCTCTTGGACGCTCACGTAACTCTTTTTAGACGCTTACTTTTTCCGTGCGTTGCCATACATAACATCATATGAAAAAAATTGGTAGTTTCTTAGCGAATTACCGAACAACCTTCTAACATGTGGGCAACTACAAACCTGAAAACGAATAACTTTATATAATTGACGAGTAATATTTTACCAAACAGTGAACAAACAACATTCTTGCTGACTATCGGAGCAGGAAGCTGTGATAGAAAACCTGAAGCCGTACTATCAAACCTGAAGCCGTACTATCAAACCTGAAGCCGTGCTATCAAACCTGAAGCCGTGCTATCAAACCTGAAGCCGTACTACGAAAATAGTTAATAGTTTTTGATTGAGTAAGCCAATCACTGTCGTCTTTCCGAGTCATCCCACCAATCAAAGAAGAGAAATCGGCCACTGCGTGTTATTATGCTCGTTTTGATATACCGGTAACGGCTCAATGGAAATAGTCCTTAGTCTTAGGAAGCATATTCCGCGCCATCTCTAATAACGTTCACTTCTTAACAACAAAATGTCATATGCAAAATATATTCAGCGAGTTTTATTCTCTCAATCATATTGAGTGATTGGTTAGCTAATCTTTGAGAAATATTTGTAACATTCTTTGACGAACTGCGCATTCTATTTTAGACCAGTCTACGTGGTGACATGACACAACTTTACTCTACAAAAAATTGATATTAGGAACTAAAAAACTTGTTATACTAGAATAACTTATACAGAAATAGGTAAGGGAAACGATATGGGGTTTGAAAGTAATCTCGCTGTTTCGTCCGTCTCCAATTCAACATTCCCTCAGTGCTCCAGATCGAGGGTAGGGACAGACTCTGAGAAAATAAAATCTCTCTAAATAATTGTCATGAGGAAAAACATCACGATGCATTTTGTTCCTGATGTTCAACAATTTAGGGTTGAACTAATACAAGTATGGAACATTGAACTATATTGCCTCGTTATTATTGAAGTTCCACTCTAGTCAGCCTCCGCAAAGTTCAGACTAAAAGTAGAAAATTCCATAACAAAATTCTCAAAAATTGAATCGAAATGCCGACCGATAGAAAATAACGCAATAAATAAAGACACATAAGTTAATTCAAGAAGAAGTTGCTGGACTTGTGGCGAACTAATAACCAAGGAAGATTATACGCCATGGGAGTTCTACTCAGAAAACTATGAGTTGCAGGAGAAAAATCTCTCACGAGTAATTTTTTGTTCAAATTCTTAGAGTCATTTATCACTTCATGAGATATTGCCTGCGTAATTTTCATGTTTAGGTTTAGATTAATTCGTAAAATTTCATGAAATTTCCTAAAACTTTGTCCGTGTAAGTTTTAAATCTGACTTTCGATTGTAACAACCAATTATTTTACCAAAAATTCCACGCATCAAACAACACAGCCTAGTGTTTTCACAAGACCTGTTTGCGCAACATATCGAGGAGTTATTTGATGGACCGATACTTCGCCACTTACATGTGACTCATGCTGACGGCTTATGTTCGAACTCGTACGAACGTATTTTCATTCAGAACGACATCTGTGTCACGATTTTTTATTTGAAGTTCCGTAAGAAAATAAATGAAATACGAATTACATAGTATTTTCATCTTGCACAGACATCATTAGTATTTAACCAAATTTAAAACTACATATAACGGCAGTGTTTGAATGCTTGAACTTAGGACGGGTTTTGAACGAACGAATGAAAACGATGATGGTTTAGGCAGCCATGCTGCTTCACAGTTGCACGGAACGCCTCCGCTTGCCCGATGTGCATTCTGTTGGACGCATGTCGCTCTGCTGGCTTTATGACGACCGGTGATACAACACTGCCTGCGTTTAGCGTCATGATGGCGCTGACCAACGCTAGCTGATTCATGTAATTCTTTGACCAAGCAATTTTATCCTCACTATGGATACTTAATTCCTCATTCGTCAAATGCTAATCAGATGGTAGATAGTAATCAATTATACATTTCGTAGTTAGCAGAAAGACAGTGAGGGCATCAGGAAGAAAGAAGAGTATCACTGCGGTTAGTGCCGAATAAATTATTTCTTTTCATAAATATGAATTTAAATGCTAATTAATGAACAGGTGCAGTAAAAAGGATGGTAACTCTTAATTGCCTAACCAAATGGAGACTTCTCAGGCAAAATTCGATGTTGTTAGAGTGTACAATAATGTTGCTCCTCAGTAAACAGACAAAGATGGAGGAGTAATGATGAAGATTGATCCTACCAGTCCTACCCACAGCTCCACCCTGCCCGGCCACCTTCGCCTGGGTTGCGGACGTCGGTTGTGTGGTTGTGGTTAAGAGCAACTTGCTGTACGCCAGCGCCCAGACCGCGTGCCCTGGAGGCTCCCAGCTCGTCCCTCTCTACAGCGACAACTTCTTCCAGCTCACTGACTACGTCTATCACAAATCTACCTACCAGGTACGGGAATATGCATTTTCATGTTTTTCACCTTAATATCTTTTTGTATCGTACACATTTTTACAAGAATTAAACTTTTAATCTCGAGTTTTCTTGTCTTGTGGCATTTGACTGGAGTATCATAATCGACAGTGCATTTTCAGATCAAAATTTAGCTTTTTCAGTACAAACACCGCTTCTTCCATAACAGCTGGCTATGCTTCTGGTTACTATCACGTGGGGGTTCACCGCTTCAACCTCGTGTGGACTTGGCGCACCGGCCAAGTTATGTCCGGCTTACCTGGAACATCGCCTTGGGCAGTCGGTGAACCCAATGAGGGCTCCGACTGTGCAATTCTCCTTTATTACAATACTAGCTCGGTGCCTGCTCTCATGGACATACCATGCACAAAACCTTATTGGTATATTTGTGCGCTGCAGTGATGACATGCGCACTGGTCAAGAAACGGCTGATGCAATGGTCTAGCAATCAGAAGTGTCTAGTGCGGTCGTGGCCAATTCGGCGATGCAGTTACTAACCCTAATGAGAAGGTTGGTGCTGTTGTTGGTTGGTGTTGTATAAAGTGATGTTACGACTCGTTCAACAGAGTAGCAATATCATCTTTAATAGTACCATTGTTACATCATTATTGGAAATAGGATATAATAACAACTGTAGTGCAGTAATGATGGGGAAAATGGTGAAACTGTGTTTCCGATGGTACAGTTAAAAACAATGCAGTGACGAAAGTTCACTTAGTTAGTATTGTTCACTTCGGTGGTATATAGGTGAACAGCTTAAGAGGCGCTTAACTAAACGAGATGCAGGTTATTCAAATGAGTTGAGTTTGGGACAGTATGAAATTGCGCCGGTGATTCAACGGAGTTGAGTTTGGGACAGTATGAAATTGCGCCGGTGATTCAACGGAATTCATTTTGGGACGGTATGAAATTGCGCCGATGATTCAACGGAGTTCAGTTTGGGACGGTGTGACATTGCGCCGGAGATTCAACGGAGTTGAGTTTGGGACGGTGTGACATTGCGCCGGTGATTCAACGGAGTTGAGTTTGGGACGGTGTGAAATTGCGCCGGTGATTCAACGGAGTTCAGTTTGGGACGGTGTGACATTGCACCGGTAATTCAACGGAGTTCAGTTTGGGACGGTGTGACATTGTGCCGGTGATTCAACGGAGTTGAGTTTGGGACGGTGTGAAATTGCGCCGGTGACTCAACGGAATTGAATTTGGTACGGTATGACATTGCACCGGTGATTGAGTTTGTGAAGGTAACTCATTTCGCGGGTGTCTTTTCATTCAAATTCATTAGCTCGGCAAGTCGCGGTGGAACGTCTAAGGCCACTGAACTGCACCATATTTAGCCGAGATCAAGGCCTTTGCTCTTCTACGCTATATGTATACGGGGACATATGGAATTGGGTGCTATAATAAAACAATATACGTATAGCTGAGAATAATCTCTGAAATCCCAAAAAACTATTTTTGGACACTCTTCGCGCTACGTACCTTTCTGATTTATTAGCTTAACATGATGTCATCAGCCTGTTCTGACTAACAAACTTTAGCCTAAGCTCGTCTGGTGACGAGAAACCTTGCTAGGTCCACCAATCCCAAAAAACTATTCGATACTCGATCTTTTTCACCCTTGAACCGCTCTTTCGGATACCTGAAAAAATTCTGACAAATCAACGGCGTGTGCTATTAAACATTCGCTAAATTCTGTGCGTGCGAATTCAAAAATCGCGTGTTGTTAAAAACATAGATAAATCTTGAGATTCGCTCTCGAGTCGTTGACGGCATATTTGTCATCGTTCGGAACAGAGAACACATGATGGAACTGCGTGCGCTTTCGGAACTAATAAGATCCTTAAGTTAACTCCGTAATTCAGACAAAATTGCATGTTACCCTTCTTTTTGATAATCTGGAGCAAGTTCAGGTGAATTAATTGGTCACTAATGTTTTTCGCGAAGCCTGCATATACTAGAGAGGTGCTCTACACGTTGACTCCGATTGCTTCATCTTGTACTATTGTTTTATTTTTTGTTCTATTTTTAAGCAGGGTTGCCAGACGGTCTTTCTTTACCGGACAAATTCCGCGATTTAGTTTTTTCAATTGCGTTGGCCTGCTAAAACTTATGATAGGAGAACTTTCTATTTGAATTCTAAAAACTGATAAAAAAAACTTTATTTATACACCGGAACCTACAAATATACTCGTACTAGTATATATTGGATTATTGGCCTTTTTCGTTCGCGGACATGGCCGTTTTTTAAGCTTTCTGGCAACCCTGAATTATGTTCCACTTCGTCCTAGAGGGGTACGCAGCCGTGCACCACTAAATTTGTGCACCAATCAGCCTTAAAAGGAACGCCTAGCATATTTCCGGATGACCACCAATCAGCCGCGGATTAAGCCATCCGTCGGTAACCAGCCCGTGACATCATCTTGCTTTAAATATTAGGAGATTTACGCCACCACATTCTGAAGCGAATAGCCCAGAGAGTAATGGTTAGGCACCACTGAACGTTGCATCGAATCATCACTTCATACCCTGACTTAAGACAACGGACTGCGACCAACCAGCCCAGGTCGCCAGTAGAACTGCATGCATCCTGCCGTGCACCACCAGACCGTCACTTTTAGCTCAACATCCGGGGTTAGGTTTCAGAAAGCATAGTTCTGTTCCAAACTCTATCGTCCGCCGGCGAGTGACTTTCGCAGCTTCGCTAATTTACGTAACTTGTAGCTCACAGCATCTGGGGTTAGGTTCCAGATAGCATAGTTCTGTTCCAAAATTTATCGTCGCACGACGCGTGGCCGTTCGACCGTGGGCTGATTCGACACACGGGACAGATACGGACGGCTCCGGCGCGCTCCGTCCGGGGGGTGTAAAATTTTTTCGCGTGTTGGCAGACGACGCTGGGCCATACGACTCCAGGCTTATTTTCCTGTGGTTCTGATTGATCTAATTCAATGGATGTGATCTATCTGGTGGCGTGCGGCTGATAACGTTACAGTCAAGATGTGTTGTAGGCTGCGTTCTTCAGGGAAGGGATCATGATAGTCCATTCGAAGCACGGCAGTGGTGGTCTCCGACAGGCGTCCCGTCCTAGAGAAGTTCACTTCGTGGTACACATGTGGTATATTCATGTTCCACTTCTGAGTCAACATGTTAAATAAGCTGGCAAATGTCATGAGAGCTACAAACTGCGAACAATATGCGCCCTCACTAAACAAACTTTCAAGGCACGCGCATCGCATCTGTTTGTGTATGAGAAGTTTTGCCCCCATTGCAATTTAATAGAGAACAATGAATTAAGGTGCAGATTCGTAGTTGTTATAGAGGAGAACGGTGAGGCATTATTAGGTTCTATATGAAAGCTTGATTGATATGGAAGAGACAGATTATGTTTTTTTCTGTGGTACCCATCAGGGGGGACACTAACGTGTGTCGGTGCTCGTCAGAAGTGTGATTTCGCGCGTTCCTACGGGTATTGAGCCTGAGCGCCTCACTATAGAACTCGCGGTGTCTGACTAGTCTCAGCTGGGGAGTTAAGTTATTATGCAGGCAGGACTTTTCACGATTTCCATTTGGCGGCGGATGTCTTGTGTAAGCGTCCCCCTTGTTCGAGTGTCCTCATTCCTGTTGCTGTTCACTTGTCCCCCTTTTTCGTCTGTCCCTTCCTCACCTGTCCCTCCTTTTCAACTCGTCTCCTTGAGATGATAACGCTGCTTCTTCGAGCCAATTTCAGCGGACTCCCATTGAGAACTTCTGCCCGTTGTGGGTGATGAATGATGCGAAATTTTCAATCATGAAGATCTTCCGCCTTACTGGCGATACTAATTTATGTCCTCCATTGCGAAATACGAGTAGCTCGATAGCTGAGGCGCTAACAAACTACCCTACTTATACTACTACTTAGTAACGGTATTATCCACGGCAACTTGAGTGCAATTTCATTTCTTATTTATTACTTGACTTTAATGTATACCAAGGGTCTTTCATTATTTTAGTGCATGCGGCGTCATCTTATTGGTCAGACCTAACATTCAAGACTCTCTGACGCGTTCAATTATCTTGGCGTAATTGCCGGCCTATATGCGCCACCTTATGCGTTATTTCGCTTAATCCTCATCTTGCTAACTTAGCCGAGTTGCACCGGGCATTTCTTCTTTCCCTGCACTATTGTATCATTGCACCATTTATCACCATTACGCTTCTGAACGGCTTTCATGGCACCTCTATGCAGAGCCAGCAGAAATAATTTAAAAGGTTAGTGATAGGAAGGTGTCATTTTACCTGTAAACTTGACATAAATCACGAACTTGATGTCATAGACCTATAATAGCACTTATATGAATTTCATTCGATTTATATGTGACTTCACCATATAAATTTCAAAATTCACATCCATCTCCATCCCGCTTGCTATCGCTAACCTTGCGTGTCAACGGGTGTCGGCTCGACTGCCTACTACGGTTCTGTAGAGTGTTTAGTTGATTGTGATTAGCCTGGGAAATGTAATCTCGTTCAAATCTTGCGCAGCTCAAACTCAAGTAATTAAATATAAATTTTCTAATTGTTCAACTTTGTTACAAATGTGTCTTGAGCACAGATTTTAATTACAGTAAGCACGTCTTTGTTTAATTTAACTTCACACTTGGATAATTCCTTCTGCATTTTAAATTTCGTTATTCTGCGCTTGCTTAGGAGAATTATTCCATGGATTTCCAAGAAAATTAGTTTGAAATGTTATATGTGTGTGATTTCCTTACAACTAATGAAAAGCTGGACTCCATACCTGCAAACAAATCTGGGTAAACAATGGGTCAGACCCAACCTAACCTAACCACAAAACCATATACGTACCTCGAAAGTAGAAACTATCATTTGAAACAGAACCTAGCCTACGAATCAGCACCCAATGAAAACCTCGTGGCCATCTACTACCAAAATCAGACGAACAGCGGTTACAAGGCAAATAAACGCGATCCACAGTCAATCGTGCGAAATAATTTCAGGATCACAACAGAAAATTAAACTTCTGCTCTACCACGTACAAAAACAGAAACATTTTCACGAAGGATAATCCATTTACAGAATTGGAATTGCTTCGAGAAACAAGCGTCGTTTACAAATTTTGTTTTTATACAAAAGGTTGTTTAATCTCTCAAGCAAACTGAATTTGTTTTACAACAACAACGTTAAGCCGCCGTCTCAGTTGCCACCTGTAAGGCCATGAAACCAACAGGAGATAAGTGTCATGCTACATCACAGAGCAAAATATGAATGTCACGTTCTAGCGGATTGAAGCATAACTGCCATGTTCCTTCTCAGAGCAGGCTGTTGCATCATGCATAACAGTTGTGCTCCAAATTTTATTAGGTTACCTCCAAAGTGTTGAGTGAAGTCGATTGAACGTCATTTGAAAAATACTTGTTTAACACTTCTAGGATGATTGGGCGTCTCCTCACGTCAACACGCCACGTTGTTACTGAATCTAATTCATTGGGCATGTCTGCCCGTGGTCCTGTTAGGGACTACGTGTACTTAGGCCTGATACTGGGGGAGACTTCAATCTCCCGCGCGTCCGTTGGACAAGCTCTGGCGGCTTGAAGGTGGATGACCGCTACAGAAGCCAAGAAGCCCAACTTGTGAAGTTTGCTGCGGAACACTTTCTCAGTCAGCAGGTTCGACTGCCGACAAGGGAACACAATATCCTCTATCTCTTTGTTCTTAAAAATGAAAGGATGGTGGTTGATGTTCGGTTTGAAGAAACCTCACTGTCCGACGTCCTCCTAGTGATGGTGGATATGACAATTGGAGCTGATACCCTGCCCAGGATTATACCCCAAAAGAGACTGGCAGGACTTGATTTCTACCATCGAAGAAATTGGGAGGCAATTTGGAATGAACTTGACGAAACTTATTGGAGAGAAGAGTTTCAGGAGAGGAGATGAATGCAGAGGAAGTTTACACTAAACTGTGTGAAAACTAGCACAGGTATGTGTGCGTCATACCACCGCGGTAAAAACGGACCCCAAAGTCAACAGCATTACGGAAGACCGACGAATTCTCATGGGAAAACACAAGCGATCAAACAAATGAATAACTGAATCCACTAGTGACCTGATGAGATCTAGTAGAGCTCCACAAGGAAATTGAACACAGGTTGCAGGACTCGCACAGGATAGAGGAACCAGCTGCCGAGGAACGAGTAGTTGAGGTCATCAGAGAGAACCTAAAATATATCTTCAAATACGCCCAGTCCAAGGCTAAAATAAAGACGCCAGTGGATCCGCTGAAGGGTAACGATGTTTGTCGGAGATGACCAGGGCATGTGTGGGTTACTGGTATTGCAGTTGGAATCAGTGTTCAGTAACGCCCGCTACTCAAGACAGGAGAATGAAGTTGAAGTTCTCCAGGAGCTGCCAGGCAGAAGGGGGTTGGAGAACATCGAGTTTGGACCAGAAGATATGGAAATAAGGATCAAAGAACTGGCGACGTTTTCAGCGCAGGACCCGATGGAATTCCGGCAGTGCTGTTAAAGAAGTGTGTTGTAGCACTGAAGCTCCGCTCACACAAAAAAAACCTCGATGACGGAGGAAATTATCCCTGAGGGCCTAAAAAGGGGACTGATAATGCCAATCCGCAGAGGAGATCCGAGGGACAGATCCCAAAATTACAGACCTGTGGCCTTGACCTCACATGTGACCAAAGTTTTTGAGAAAGTAGTGGCCAGGAGACTTGTCCAGCATATGGAAGAGGCTGACCTATATACCTGTATAATGATGGACAACATGGCTTCCGGCTTAATCGTTTCTGTTTGTCACAGTTACTGGCCCTTCTTGTGGGGCCAGTATCACCGTCTTGTGGCCCTGCTGGAGGAGGGAGCTGGTGCGGACGTTGTATACCTGAACTTTGCTAAAGCTTTTGACAAAGTTGACCATGGGGTGATCTTCAGAAAGCTGAGGCTGTTGAGGGTAGGAAGCCTGTTAAGGTGGATCCACAACTTCCTTACAGATACAGTACAAGCTGTCGCAATTTGAAACTCGAAAACGAGAAAAGCGACGGTGAAAAGCGGGGTTCTACAAAGCTCAGTGCTTAGACCGATACTCTCCCTCTTCCACATTGCCGATATCGACTCTAAGCTTACTCACGCATCTATATCGTCATTTGCGGACAATACAAGAGTGCTGATGAAGATCACAGAGGACCCAGACTGCGAGAGGTTACAGGATGACTTGTCGACAATCTACGATGGGGCCCTAGTGAACAATATTCAGTTCAACGACACCAAATTCGAAGTAATGAAATATAGAGTCTGCACCGAGATCGGGATGCCACATCGCTACTTGGCATCAGATGGCACAGAAATTGAGGAGAAGCAACTAGTTCGAGATCTCGGAGTGTTGATGAGTACTGAAGCCACGTTCGATGCCCACATCGAAAAAATAGTGGCGCGAAACAGACAACGGAGGGTTGGATTTGGCGGACATTTCAAACGAGAGAAGCAACACCAATGATTACACTCTTCAGAGCCCTCGTCCTCCCCAATCTTAAGTACTGCTGCCAGCTTTGGGCGCCGCTCAAGGCGGGCGCAGTGCGGAAACGAGTCAGCTCACCTCAACGAACCTTCATGTCCAGGATTAGCGGGATGAAGGAACTAGAGCTGAAGTACAGGCACAGGCTGAAACACCTGGGACTGTACTCACTGGAGAAGAGAAGAGAGAGGTATATCATATTGTACTCTTGGAAGATGATAACCGGACTGGCTCTCAACTTCGAAAGTGAGACCTCCAGTAGTGAAATATTACAACGAAAGGAGGGGAGAATGTGCAGGATTCTCCCATTTAATAACCGAGCCGCGGTCAGAGTACAGACTCATCGTGAGGGATCACTATCCGGGGCAGGACCGAGGCTCTTTAATGCCTTGATAAAAGTGTTGAGAGGAGGGGAGTACACCCTTGCAACATTCAAGAGACGACCGGTCAATTGGTTGAGAATGATTCCGGATTGTCCAGTTATGGGAAACTACCCTCAGCAAGTGATAAGCAACTGCATCTTGCATCAGCTGGCCCAATGGAGGGCAAATGCGAAACACGTTCAACGTTACATCCGGGAAACGAGGGCAGGGTGACTTGCCTAGCGACGACTCGGAGACGGAGGACGACGTCCCACCAGCATCAACATCATCATCTTCATGGAGCAGTATAGCGAGGCATGACATTTCTGCAGGATAAATCATGAACGCCAACATCCATCTTCGGAATTACCTATAGAATTGATAAATGTATAACATTATTGATTGTGATCCACATGATTAATTGATACAAGACATCATATTGTATCCAAGGACCAAATATAAATTTTAACCATTACTTAATTTATAATCAGATTAATTTAATAATAAAACCAGCACGAATGAAAAAGTATTAAGGCTTGTAAGTTTTCTGCTCAATCGAAAATAAATTTGAAACTGTTTTAGTGCTTCTATTTCATTACTTTAATGCAGCTCATTAGAATACATCATTCCATCTTAAAGCAGAAAATTGACAGCCAATGCAGCCATCGTGAGGTTTTCATCAGGGACAACATTTTTACTCAGAACTCGAATCAAGAAAAACCGTATATGTTTGCACAATTTTGCTCTCAAGTGGTAAAGAGGCACAAAAATAATAAAAAAAGTCCGACCAAATTCAAATAATACAGAGTTTTTTTATTTCCACTCCACTTTTTAATTTCCACGTAGGGAGATGTCGCAGAACTGAGCCCTGCGGTGGCCCCGGCTAGGTTAAATGCCCCGCGGGAGGCGCCACGATGACGACACGTGGCATGACCCAACAGCTGGCGTGGCTCACCTCTGCTCATCTTGATTCGTTATAATTTAATTAAGGATTGAATTCAATTCAAAAGCATTTAATTAAATGACTGAATGTGAGCAGTGAATAAAAAATGAACCAAGATGGCAGACGTAGGAGGGGCATTGAACATCACTTCGTTATTCCAGCCAATTAATGGAATGGTTGCATCTATTCGAATGATAGTCCTGAGTAATTTGACATTCACATGACAGCTATAAAAATGTCGAGAGCATCGGCATTATCAGCTGCTATTCAAGAAGCACTGCGAAGTGCTGCAATTAATGGACTCCTGGACATTGAAATAATTCACGATCGTTCGACATGAGATCCAGCATTCCATTTGTTAAATTCAAGTCCAATATTATTGATTTTTTTAAAAAGGCCTCCCACACTCACCATTCCAACAAAAAAAAAAGAATTGATTTTATTAATTAAAAACAGGGAATGGTTTCATGTCCATGATCAGGGCCCCGACCTTAACGCCTCTGATGGTGGCCTACACCGACTCCGAGGGTCACTGAGCTGTGACGCGAGCGAGGAGCGGGCCCACGTCGAACTTTTCTCTGACTGCTGTTAGGATGCTAGCTGCATTGCCTCTCTGCACAGCCAAACCCAACCTTTGCTCCAACCATAGAGTCTCTACGTTCGCCGGACAATTCCGTAATGCGACGGCCAATCTGTGATATTAAAGGACCAGTCGTTTCACCATATGTGCCCGTCGTTTCTAATGCGACTGGCTCGAAACGATACCGAGCTGCCAACGCCGCGTATTTACGTCTCTTGCTATCTTCCGCGGCACGAGCCGCGAACCCAGCAGAAATAGCCGAATTATTGACGTGCGACTCAGCAAAAGTGTCGACGCAGGTTGCATCCCAGCAAAAATATTTTTGATAATCCTTACTGTAGATCAATGTAATATTAACATAAGTATAATAATGATGTTAGTTATTAACATCCTGTTTTAAGATCGTGATGCTAATGATTTATTAAAGTTGTTTGTCCATTCCATCTTCTCAGCTGTTCTCATTCCAATTAAGTCAATCGAGACAGGGAAATTTCGTGTGAAAATCAGGTTCATCTAATTACAAGAACAGAGCATCCTTACTCACATTATTAGTTAGTCGCACGAAGCTTCAACCTCTCTGTTTGGTAATTTAACTATAAGAAATAGTACCTATTTATGTCGTGAATATTGTGTCATTGTATTCAAGTTACCGAAAGAGAACATCAGTATCTTACAGGACAAAGTTTGTATACGCTAGATAATATTAACTAGAACACACTAAAAGCTACAGGCGACAGGCCAATTTTATCAATTATGCTAAATTGGTTAGAAATAAATTCACAGTAAAAGATAAATATTGGCACAAACATAAAAACCTGTGAAATCTTAAATCACAATTGATCTTTACCCGAAATATTTTGCTTCGCCTACATGCCGATTTGGTTCGCTTTTTATCACCACACGTCAATGCATTTGTTCCTGCCAAAAATTCTCTTTCGCTCCAGAACGCAAATTGTCGTATATGCAGCTCATTGAAAAATTAAATTCCAATGCAGGATTTTGTCAGGAGTAATAAAACTTTCAGTTTCGTCAGTCATTAGGGCGGCTTCCAGGCGGGCAATACGGGCAATCCAGGGCAATACGGGCTTCCAGGCGGGCAATATTTGTAAAAATTACAATAAAAATTCAATTGTGGATGTCGCATCCACAATTGAAATTTTCCAGCACGTTTCTCAATGACAGGCAGAGTGCCAGCTGTTTCACAAACACAGTATTGTCAGACAAACATGTCACAAACATGTCAGACAACACAAACATGTCAGACAACATCCGTCAACCGCTTTACGTTCTTCAAACACAAGGCAAACTATGGGCATACACGTTATATAGTTCATAGGCGTTACCAGTTGATAAGATGACATGACTTAGGATGCATGCGTATTAATTATCTGAGCTTCACATTGTCAGATCTTATTTATCGATTTTTCCACAATTAATTCATTCTTAAATCAGTTTGAAATTTTCATTCGACGATAAAACTTGCTAGTTCTGGGAGACGCGAGCGCTCGCTAAACATTGTTCTGGGAGCACCTGACGTCGGAGCGGCACACGTGCGCAACACATCACAGGCTCCGCGTTACTAAACTTCTGATCAATTATCATTACCGACTCAAATATCGGTCTTTGGAATACAGTCAGAGTCCGAAAAGATTACTAGATTGTGTTCAAGTCTGCACCAGTGAAACATAAATGATGTAATTAGGGTTTAGAACTCATTAATCTTATATGAAGTAATTCCGTCAGCACTGTACAACTTTGAACAAACAATTATCCAAATCCTCAATTGGACAGTAATTATGTTTGTCTTTTTCTTTACTTGTTAGTCGCACGCTATCTTTATTCCAGCTAGACAGGCGGAGCATAAAGGGAATACTTGTAGAACTGGCCAGTTACTAGCGCGTCCGGCTCATTCAACTGTGCGCACTCACGAGGCAGTCACGCCGCTCAGTGCGACGTGACAACATCCAATGGTGACTGTTGTGATGTCAGGTTCAGTTATTAGTTCAAAAGTCTTCAAATTTATTAGATAAAACATCACCAGCTTGAAATCATAAACGTGACATGAACTGAAGAACTACAGAGAGAAGAGGGATTTCGCTCTGTCCTGCTGAGATAAACAAATGACAATAAATACACGTAGAAATGAACGAAACTGGATAATGCAATAATCCACAATATAATAATCAATATATAGATCCTAATTAAAGAACACGATTCCAAATGCACTCGTGCCTGAGAGTAGCAGCCTATAATAGCGCAGTCAGCCTCGCAAGGACGCCGGAAACAAAGTGCTCTAACTTGACTGGCTAGGCCTTACGACAAATATTATTCCGCGCAGTACCTAGTGCTGATAAACATCTTACTGTGACTAATATTTTAGCTTCCACCTCTGACGCTTCAGAATACTTATTTGAGAATCCTTGTATATTTTCATAAAGAGTTATAGTTTAAATGCAGCTTTTAGCTTTTGTCTACTTGAAATTTATAATTGATAGACTGTGCCTGTTGTTTTCATTTACTTTTATCTATACAATTATTTTTTAACATCTGTTTTTTCTTAATTTCAACTGAACTAACAACTGATAGTATCTGAATTCTAGAATTTTCTAATTGATGATAGAGCGGGACTCCAGAAAGTTTTCTTTAATAACGTGGTGAATTTTTGTGTGATTAATTTTCTGCTGACTCAAGATTGCCACCAGCATTTTATCTCTTTCAACTTTCGCTATCGCAAAAGACCCTTCAACACTGCGAGAAAATTTACCCCTGCTTTGAGACATTTGGATGTTTTAAGGCGTCTCCGAGGGTTCATGCCGAAACCGAGACACCTACGGCCGCCCAGAGGCTTCAAAAATGTCCAAGTGCTTCAAAATTGGGATTTTGAGAAACCTACCAGTTTCAACGGACAGCGCATGAATAAATCTACGGAGAAGCTAACCATATTTTCAGAATCTCTGCAATATTCCTGTCCTGCAGTTTCCTGCGCCTGATGAAATCATTCCCATATATTCTACTCCTCCAGCCGATCCCAGTCAAATCCATGACAGCCTACCAACCAAAATCAGAAAAACTATATTTGTCCGTCCGTCTCTACCTGATTACAACGCTTTTCTCCTTCACAGCGGAATTAGTCGCATATTCATTATATTATACATATATTCATTGCACAATTAATATCGGTATGTATGGGTATCATGGAACTTCACTCATTGCTCTCACCTCTGTCGAACTCTGTTTGAAGAAACGAGGTGTCACCCACCGAGATTCAACTCCCTGTCAAGAGTCCAAGACTGCAATAAGACGGTCGAGAGCAGCTGCCTTAGTCCACTCAGCCACGAAGACGGCAGTTAACCTTAGTCTCAGTATTTGTTTTTTTGCGCGCGGTATTACTAGAATAAATCCCGAATTTCAGTATCAACCTCTTGTGTGATTGAGTGGTGTAGGCGTCTCTCGTTTACATTACTATCCATGAAGGAAGAGCAGTATATTGAAACACAGAATCTTGTAAAAGGCGGGAACCCTCAGGTATTTGACAACATACATATATAGGACATATCCATTTTCATGGAACCCTCAGGTACATTTGACTACGTATATAATCGTTCAAAAACTATTTTTGAAACGAGGAAATTTGAAAGTTCACTTCATCCCTGTTTTTAATAGAAATATATTTATAACTCAATAAAACTCGAATCACCTAGTCCAAAACTGCTTTGATGAAGTTTTCTACCTCGTCTGCAAGTATTGTAATTGGTCGTCGAAGTCTCAGCTGCTGGCATTGACGTAATCGTATTTTTCAGTACCTCAAAAAAATATTTCACGAAAGGAGGCTCAGGAAACTTAGTTATTAATAAGTTTATGAAGAAATATTTTTTACCAATGAATTCATAGACAAATTTATAAGCAGAGTTGCCTAGAGAGCAGCTGTGTGAATTAAGCGTATGCAGTGAAGTCATTGTATTCTGTCATGAGCCGCGGCATCACACAACCATCCCCGCGGGAGCACCCGGCCCACTGGCATATTTTCTATTTATTTTCTAATGTCTATCTACGTATACACCGCGCCGTAATACGTGCGTGTTTACGGGGGCGCAATCAACAGACTCGCGGGCGGCGACGCGCCGCAAACTAGTTCCATTTTACGTGAGAAGTAATGAAAAGTATATTTTCATTCTGTTTGCTCATTTTTCTGGCAATTTTTGTAAAATTATGTAGATAAGAAGTAGCTGCTCTCTTGAATTAATTTACTAATAACGAGACGATGCTTAGCAAGTACAGCAGTTGACGCACCTATATTATTAGTTGAAACACGTCATATGGCCAAAAATTTTCTCTATGAACTATCGAAGATTTAATGCAATTAAGAAAAGCGCGAAGTTTAGTGTCAACAATCGAGCTAACTCAGAAATATGTTATTGGAAGCTGCTTCAAACCGAAAGCGATTATTATAGATTATAGGATCATGGCTGAAGAACCTGATGAAAAAGTGTTATTAATTTTTGTGCAAGAATTTCGTAATAAAATTCCTTTTGCATTAAATAACATAACATATACATGGCTTCAATCTTATAAGTGTGTTTGACATTTCCTTTATTAATAATAATTAGCAAAGTTCGCGAAATATGAAAAGGATTCACAAATCTCGAAGATTATATCTATCCCTCGCCTTCCCATCGCATGAGGAAAAAGACGGTATATTATAAACACCCTGCGGATGTGACGTTGATGATAGTCTCCTAGAGAGGACAATAACAACACTTGTCTTGATTGGACATTTTCAATACTCCTGTAGAAAGGACATGAACACTACTCTAGATGGAACATTAATAAGACTCCTGCAGATGGAGCCTAAAAATCACTCACTTAGATGGGGCACATACAACACTCCTCTAGATGGGCATATACATCACTCCTCTAGATGGGGCAAAAGCAGCAGTCCTCTAGATGGGGCATATACATCACTCCTCTAGACGGGGCACATACATCACTCCTCTAGATGGGGCACATACATCACTCCTCTAGATGGGGCACATACATCACTCCTCCAGATGGGGCATATACATCACTCCTCTAGATGGGGCATATACATCACTCCTCTAGAATATATATATATATCGAATTGCCACTTTTTGGGGACATGGTAAAGTTTTTCAAATTTGCTCTGTAATGGGGACAATCCCGAAAATCTCCAAAATTGATAGTTTTATTGACTTTCTCTGGCCAATTTGAAGAATTTAGTCTCAATAACCAAGGCAAAACTGTCAGTAATGGATTTGCCAATTAGTTGAATGGTATTGCTGTTAAAACCTTTTTCGGGTACACGAGTCTTATTTTCTAAGTTGGGTTTCAAGGAAAACCTCGTTTTCTTTTGTATTGGAAAAATATAATCCTAAAAGGAGACACGGCCCGTAGTAAAAATATATGATCAGCTTTGAGCAACAAGGACACAACTCCTTCCAGGGGCCAGCAACGCTCGTCATCGTGAACAGCGCAGCATAAACAGGTGATACGTGATCACATAGTCCTGTCTTCGAACGTAGTATAATACTAAGTAACTAATTTGAATCGCTTTTTCTTACCTTATTTCAATTGCTTTTACGACCTACTACTCATAATATGCACAGTTAAATAAGCATTATTCATGAAAATTGCAAGATCTTTCCATCTAATAGATGATCAGATCGACGCCTATTTGCGTTTCAGTATCAGGTAATTCGCTTTCATGCTTGTTCATCATTACAAGAGAAAGGCACATGTATGTTACACGTTTCAATGAAGACCATGGCTTAGCTACAAAACTGTCAACTGTTGAGTAAATGTTATTGAGCTTCATAGTACACGAATTTCTTCTCTTTTAATATGCCCAGCTTGATTATAAAGTGCATTATCTAGAAAGAAGGAGCGCTACATGTACCGTATTTCCCAAAGCGAGTCGTAATATCATGTTTTTCGAAAAACTTGAATTTGCATTAAAAATTGTATTTACTTTCATAGGTGCCTTTTCAATATGTCCTCGTGATAAAGTAATTTTTATATTTTTCCTAAAGTAATTTCTCCCCAAAAGCTAATGAAACGTATCCAGCACGCTCGCTTTGATGGACAGCGCTCCATAAACAGAAGTGATGCAACGCTTAGTAATCAGTCAAAAATTGTATAGGATCGGGGACACCTTTTTGAACTATACAGTATTTTATTAATACATTCAATTAGACACTGTTCCTTTATTGATCCTACTATTTATGGTTTAAAAATTATATTTCATTAAAATGCGCATGATATTTCCTAAATATCTAGTCGATGCATAAACGCTGCGCACCATCAAGTAGTTCCTCTTCAGGTGCAATATTCATTTATTTTTGTTATAATAATTATGAAATGAAGATGGATGGAAATGCTAGATAATAACTTTTTCAATGTCACATTAGATTCTTTTCCAATATATTGTGATCAAAAGATGCCACAAAATGATCAAGAGTAATTACGTGGTTCGATTAAGTTAAGTTTATTTCTCCCCAAAGGCTGATGAAACGTATCCAGCATGCTCTCCTTGATGGACAGCGCCCCATAAACAGAAGTGATGCAATGCCTAGTAAGCCGTCAAAAATGGTATAGGATCGGGGACACCATATTTAAATTTACAGTATTTTATTAATACATTCAATTAGACACTGTTCCTTTATTGATCCTACTTTTTACAGTTTAAAAATCAAATTTAATTGAAATGCGAAAGACATTTCCTAAATATCTAGTCAATGCATAAACGTTCCGCACCATAAAGTAGTTCTCTTCAGGTGCAGGTGCTAATGAAACGCATTTTTTTCTACTACACCGTAAATTACGTTAAAATTAACAGGAATCTAAATATTATGTATGGTTTTACGAAAATCCGCAGGAAAATATTAAATGGATAATCTCTGCGCATGATGAACTAGTTCTTCCTTACACTATTTCAAATCCATTTTTAAATAGATTAAAATCCATAATTTAAATCCAGCTATTATTTAAAAATGAACTATCGTTTTTTTACACGCTTTCAATAGATGATCAAGTTGGGGAGACATTAGAAAATGAAACGAATAGAAGATTCTATCAATATATTTTTGTAGGTCGATTTTATTATCGATGTACCCATTATCAGCACACTGCCTTCCACCAAAGGCACCAACTTCCACACGTCACAAACCATTTGCAACTACAACAGAAGCTCCTGGGAAGAATCCACCAGGGAAACGGAGGTCTGCTTCCAGGAGCTGAACACAACCCATCACCAACATCGACCACACCCACTTCAACACCATCATCGCCGAAGCTGATAAGAAATATGTCCCCAAGGTAAACTCTCACTCGGCAATTACCTCCTCGGATACCATCCCTTCCCGCAAACAACAGTCCAACATATTGATAAATTATTATGCCAGCATAAGTCACCTACCCAAGCACAGGGCAGACAGACAAATTTACAGGCGCAAACACAAATTTCCACTAGCGAATAACTACATCCTAGCCACAGCATCAGACACCTCACGAATCATAAAACAGCTCAAAAATTCTTCAGCCATGGGGCCAGACAACATCTCAAACATTCATCTGAAACACCTCGGCCCGCATGGTATCATCACTCTCACAAATATAGACAACTTTTCATTTGCCAACTGCATCATACCCTCAATCTGGAAAACCGGCAAAATCATAACTCTCCTGTAACCGAACAAACCCCCACCGAGGCAGCCTCCTACAGGCCCATTACACTCCTCTGCACACCACCCAAAGTTGTAGAGCGCCTCATACTCTCCATAACCACGCCACACATTCCCCTCTCACCCACACAACACAGATACAGAACCCATCACTCCACCACCACACTCCTCACTAACCTCATACAACGTATACAATATGGCATAAACTCCAAGCGCCCTGCACATCGCACACTTCTGATCACAATCGACATTAGCAAAGCATTTGATGCCATCACATGCTTCTCACTCACAGACAAAATCTATAAAACAACACTACATAACAACACCAAACGTTGGCTTGCAAACTATTTAACAGGCAGACAGTCATTCGTTCACTACAATGGCATATCATCACACACAAAGAACATACCGAACGGAGTACCCGAAGGATCAGTCCTCTCACCAACACTTTTCAACCTTTACATGCACGACATTCCAGCCCCACCAGACAACATTCACATTTCGTCTTACGCAAACAACATCACAATTACATCAACACACACCAATGCTAACACTAGAGGGCTGAAAAGATTGGATAATTATTTTTCCCAGTTTTTTGCGAGAAAAATGCTTGGATGAGACCCAGCAGTTGTGTCAGCTAACCTAAACAGGTCCGCGTTAGCTGCGGTGACTCCGACCTGTCCGTCAACATCAGCTGGTTATCCGGTAAAGTCCCAAAACAAGCTGGAGAAAATAATGTGTGGTAAGTAAACTCTATCCGTCACGCCACTGCTGCTCTTCCTTCTTTTGATGACATACCACCAGACATCAGCCATACATAACAGCAGTTGAGCCGTGCAGACAGGGTGCACCTCAGCAGACTCCGCTGCGGTCCCCATCCCCTTACAAACACCGCCTGGACAGCACTCAAACAGACCTGTCCCCCAGTGTCATTCACTCCCCCACACCGTCAAGCATCTTCTGCTTGAGTGCCCGGAGTAGGCAGCACCCAGGCTCCGGGCAGGCATAACATCCATCGCGCAGCTATGGTCCGAGCCGGCTCGGGCGGCGGCTTTCTTGCGCGGCGCGGGCTTCCTGGCGTGACCGGGGCTCGGGGAACATCAACAACAACAACCACCAGCGCCGGCACCGCCTCGTCCAGTATGCACGTCTTGAGCTCCTGAGTCCTGCAACACAAGGGGGCGTTAAAGAACCCGGAGGCGTTAAAGATAATAGGGTGCTGCGACCAGAGTGCATTATGGCTTATTAATTAAGGCATTGCTGCTACAGGGCATTACATCTACTGCAGCGTTGCTGATATGAGGCATAGCTATGAGGTAGGCAATATAACAGGAGGTAAAACGTCCAGGGAGCTCTACAACCCATCAGGAGGATAGGGTCGTTACTCACCTCACAGGAGGACAGATTCCACTGGATGCCCGTCACGAGGAGGCGAATAAGCGCAGCGATGCCACCGGCGTCCTTGATGGCCCGTTTGTTCTCGTCAAACTGGCGCCCGTACAATAATGGAAGCTCAGCCTACACCGGATTCCGCAACGAAATATCGAAACAACGAATCATCCACACTGGGGTAACACAAGGATCGGCGCTGTCCATGTCGCTCATCAATCACTAAGATTCCAAAGCCCCACCAAACCGCTGAACACCAAAATCATATCTCATGCAGACGACTTCACCAACTACACAACCGGACCCGACACCGTACGACTTACCGAACAACTCAACAACTACCTGCCGGAGCTGACCACCTTCACCAAACGCAACCTCCAAATTTCAGCTACCAAGTCAACCGTCACGCTCATCACACCTCACACCACTCAGTACAATCACCACCCAGAAGTGGAAATCAACAATCAAGTGCGGCCGCTCAACCACAACCCAAAAATGCTCGTCCTCACCTTCGACACGATGTTCATCTTCACCGCCACCGTAAAAGCACCGCCTACAAAGCTTCGCAACGCAACAACATCCTCAAAGCCCTCTCTGGAACCACTTGTGGACAAAACAAAGGAACGCTCCTCCAAACCTACTTAGTAATTGGCCGCCCAATCATCGATTATGCCTACCCAGCCTGGACACCAGGCACATCCAAGTCGAATCTCAACCGCCTCCCAGCTACAAACAGTACAAAACGCCGCTCTACGCACAATCAGAGGATGCCACAACATCACCTCTGAACCACACCTCCACTCAGAATGCCGAATGCTAACAGTACAACAGCACACCGAATTACTAGCCGCACAATTCCTCGTAAAAAGCCACGGCATAAACAACCCTTGCCGCTGCATCACAACCCTCAACCAACCACCTCGTACAAGGAAAGAAACGCTGCACGTCCGCTAACACGGCACCGTTCAGCAAGTCATGCCAGCCGCCATGAACAGCCAATCCATCAAGACTCTGCAACACACTACATACAAACGCCGCCCGACCGCAGTTGAGACGTCCCACGCCCCGGTACTTCTCAACGGCTGACTAACACCCACGCCAAAAACCAATCCATCCGAAGCCACTCTACCACGCAGAACAAGACGAACATTAGCACAACTTCGATCCGGCCACTCCATTCTACTCAACAGCCACAATAACGATTGATAACAACATCAACAACATTTGTCCACACTGCCTTCTCCTGCCGGACCATGTGCCTCACCTTTTCAAATGCATTAGCAATTCAACAACCTGCAAAATCGCCTGTAAATGGTAAACGTACTGACCTGTGCTTCCATCCCAGTAGTAGAAGCTGCTCTTCCACTGCCAGCCTACTCTTGCATCTTCAACTCGCAGAGTGCGACAGATGAACAATAGGGAGATGCGTCACCATGGCCACCAAGAGGAACCCCCGCGTTGATCGACCAAGCCTGCCATAATTATATTTTTAATACTTGGCACAGATAATGCTAAATGAACTTATTCTTTAGGCAAATCATGCTCTAAAATGAATATTAATTTCACAAAAAATGCTATAAGGCTGCTGATATGTAGCTTGCAGTGGACAAGGCAATTGAAATGCTCAATGGCCTGTTAATGTATACGGTAATATTGCATCAATAATACATTAATTAATGTATATGCTAATATCATATCAATAAAGAAAAAACAAGTAAAAATCACAGAAAATCTCATTTATTCTACCTCTACATCATCTACAATGAAAGAGGAGGACTTCAGAGTACTGTTAGTAATGGACGAGTACACTCTGCATGCTTTAATACCAGATACTTATTGAGGTACATGCTGGCCCTGGCTCTGGCCCCCACCTGCCAGTACCAGATACTTATTTAAATGCTTTAAAATTAAGTTTAATTCCAAGTGTCCCATGTAGCCACGTTCGACGGGGCTACTTGTGGCATTTTTTTGCTTCTGGCACCTTACAAATAGCATATGGAATTTTTTTGGAGAAGCCATGCGATAGCCCTTGCTAAGAGCTTTGAAATGAGCCTAAACTTGTTTATGAAATGTTTCATGGTAAGAAATTATGAATGAAAAACGTTCAAAATCCTCCCAAGTAGCCCCGGTTGACGGTACAGTTTATCAAAAATAGTTTTTAAATGAATATATTATTGTGCAGCACATGGAGTATTTTGGTCAAAAATTTTATCTATGGCTCAAACTTCATAATAACTTGTTAGCTTTTTTAATTAGAGAAATCAAGTGCACTATTTTAAATTGCATGAAATGGATATAGAAAATGGGGTTGTCTCTTCCCATTAGTGAGCGGCAGAACTATGCAAGATTGGCTGGGGGAAAAATCATTGTGTGAAACATGAAAAATAATTATTATCACAACTCTGTGAGAGGGCATGGGCTACATTAATAGAAGTACACCACAAATGCAGTTAGCAAGAAAACACATGACGTCTGACACGTAAGTTATTATCCATTGCTTTTATTACCAATTTGATACATTTTTCAGACAATGACAGTAATGAATATACATGAAGCATTTAGCAGTGCTCTACAATGAACCAAAGCCAACCCACTATCACTATGCTTAACAAAGTTTTCTCATGACAAAAACTCCAATGTGACTGATATTAGAGTTGACTTCCCGCAACACAAAACAGTAACAAGTGGTTGTTTAATCAAATAATGTGTTTCTAGATTGATAATATAGAATATCAGATTTGTACTTTTATTAGAAACCTTGTAACATAAGAATTACCAGTTGGTCCTGTCTTACCCCAGCCTGGTCCCATCTTACCCCAGTGGGGTAAGATGGGACCAGCTCCCTTTTTTTAATCTGTACAGAAAACTATATTAGATGCAAAACGTCTGAGTTGTAGCTTAGAAGCCCATTGCATAGATACTACACCTTGTGATAGGTTTAGGGTTTTTTAGTTATTCATGGTATAGATGCTACATGCTTGTTAGTGATTTTGGTCCTGTCTTACACCATCTGACTATAGATCTTTTTATTGACATTTAGTGAAAAGACTGCAGTTTTAACTGCCCAAAGTGAAAATTCAGCAAGAGTAGCTCTATACAGTAAAGTAAGGTGGATGCCACAGTCCAGGACTGGAAAAGTCCTATTTTTTCTGAAATATCGCGGCTGTAATGTGATGTATTTCTGTAAGATTGAAAAAAATCATGGTTTGCACTCTGCAAATACGTCATTTCATAAAATTTCTAACTTCCGCAAACTGCACTTTTTCAATGATCCTGCCAAAATATCCTGCACAACAAAACAACATGTCAACCAAAAACATTTCTTTATAGATCGCATAGGCTAGTTGGGGTCATGTCAGAGCAGTCAGACTGCATTATCATGTGATCAGTTACCACTCAATTGAAGATAAATGTTAGTGTTGAGGGTTTTTAGGGTAAAATTAGAGATTAGGGGTAACACGTGCACGGCACTTAGTAAAAAGTTCACAGCTGTCGGCTGTGAACTTTTCCATCCATAAAACCATGGCTAAAAAAAATAGTCAGTCGTGGCTCACCAAGTAGATATATTCCATGCCTGTGCCAAACAGACACAAAAACTAAACATTATAGGCTATGGGAGCAAATGTCCTAGGTATACTCAGTATAGCCTATAACAACCATACTACCACCACTGACATCAAACAAATCTTTCTCAGTTGCCTCTCAGAAAATTCAGTCCTGGAGAAAATTACCTCCAATTTAATTGTAAGCAGAAGTGCATCATCAGGCGAATAGAAATGTAACAAAAATTACTAATGTTTGAGCCGAAAAATTTCAGAAACAAATAGGAAAATTCCAATCCTATTGAATTACCTCCTATTAAATTTTTCATAAGTGCATGATCAGGCCGCAAGGTTCCAAATGTATTAAAAATTTGTCACATTTGAGCCGCGAGATTTCAGAAACAAGTAGTTCCAATCCTGAGTGGTAATTGTAAAATTTCTGATTCTGCCTCAGTGTAGTACCAGCAAATTACAGAAGTCACCATTATTGGTATGCTTAAAACAAGTTTATTGATGTTTATTTACAGCATTGTAGCTGCAGCATTATAAAATGTCACCCACTCTTAGCACCCTGGCAGGATTGGAATTTTTCCACCTGTCCCTGAAATCTTGCGGCTCCAATTGGAGAATTTTTAAAACGCTTGGCAAGTTGCCGCCCAATCACGCACTCGTGCCAACAATTAGATAGCAGGTAATTCATCTAGCGGGAATCTTGCATTCCAAAAATGACAGGAAAGCTCCTGTCACGGTCCTACGGATAGATGTTTTCCACGCTATTCCGGGCTCCGTACCTAGCATGCTGAAAAATTTAGGGTGGAATTATGAGGGGTAATATAGGTAAATGCAGTATATTCCGACATCGTGGGTAATTCTGACACTTCTCAACTTATTCCTTTATATTAAGCTTTGTCTTAGTTCCACGCATTCGTTGATGGTTGAAATAGTGACGTCATACTATTGCGCGCCATACTATTGCCAAAACGCTAGGTCTGGGCCATCTGGCGGGAAAATGTTAAGATCCAAAGAGAGACAATGCACGTCACCCAGTGAGAACATCAAAAAACGTGTCAAAGCTGATAGTTCACCTTGCTCTACCAAATAGTGATAAACTGTTTGTGTAGAAAGAATATTATGGTTTGAGACTTATATAAAAGTCTGTGAATATATAAGGAATTCTTTAAGTATACTTGTATTTGATGATTTCAAGTGGTAAATAAATTAATAGATGATTAAGTTAAGCGACGGTTTTAGACTCATAAAAACTAATTCCGACACAGCTTGGAATTAGACACACACAGCTCGTTCCGAGCTGTGTCCAAAAATTAAAATGTTCCTAATTAAAAGCTTAATAGCTTTTAATTAAGAAATTAAAATTTTGTAATTAAGCTCGTTCCAAGCTGTCGTATTCCGATACAGCTCACACACGGCGTCGGAATTGCAACAACACAGGGCACAGGGAATTCACAGCCTATCACAGGGGCCCAGGGCACAGGTAATTCCAACAATAGAGTTTGAAGCACTGCCGGAATTAGTCTCACAATATGCCAAATTTAGTCACACACAGCGTCAGAATTCAGGGATTTTGTAGGTTTGAATTCTAAAGGCTTTTAAATAAATATGGCAAGTTGGCAACAGTTTGTGACGTTTCATTGTAGCTGGCGCATAGTATGGTCACTATGGTGTTTTGAGAGTGACGTAAACCAATCAGAACTTGATTTGCACATACGGTGATCTATTTATAGCCATTCATTTCTTGCTACGTCCTTAATGTGTTGGAATATACCGCGTTTACCGGGCCGTCACTTTACCCTATGTGCACACATAAGTGGCAAACCAGACCTTTATTAGAATCAGTTAATTTTTAATTTCCTCATTTACTCAAGATTTAAACCAATTTCTTAAGTATGATAATGCTGGTATCCAGGATACTTTACTGGTCTACTTATAGGGCTCAAAAATGAACTTGGGGGAGAGTCTAAAAAACTCTGCTTTGCCACCTATGTGTGCTCTCAAGTCATGACATAGTGGCAAAGCAGAGAGTTTTTTAGACTCTCCCTCAAGTTCATTTTTGAGTCCTATAAGTATAGCAGTAAAGTATCCTGGATACCAGCATTATCATACATAAGAAATTGGCTTGAATCTTGAGTAAATGAGGAAATTAAAAATGAACTGATCCTAAAAAAGCTTTGGTTTGCCACTATGAGTCATGATAATTGCACATATACTGGATTTAAAAGTCTGATATCATAATTTCCTGGCATAATTAGCAAATGTTTTGAAACCAATTTTATTGCAGGCTAGATCTATTTTAAATAATAGAACCACTATTTCTAGAATTTCATGCTGCTCACTAAGCTGCTGCTGCTGCTGGTAGATGTGCATGTGGAGTGTGGATGGATTTATTAGTTTCAGATGGAGCCCAAGATTGGAATTTTCATACTTATCACTAAAATCTTACAGCTCCAATCACCTCTTAAATAAATTAAGAGAGTCCACCACTATGCTCACCAAAGTCACCATTATTGGCTCATCCTTATTCCTTAACGGCTTAACCTTAACTGACATGAAAATTGGTGACTGGTCAGGAGTGCACTTGTTCGTTTTTGCTTGTAATTAACATTTTGAACTACTAATCCTTTGCATTCAATACCAACACTGACCTTATATATTTTCTTAAATTCTTATTATCACTGCTGTCTGCTACTACTTCGCTTCCACCCCACTTCATATCTCTGCAAGAATGCGATCGCGTGCCACTTAGCGGCCGCCGGCCGTAACGCGCTAATACAGCGGAAAAGTATGTTCCTTGAAAAAAATAATTCACGAAGTTTGTACAAACCATTCTCATTAAAATTTTAGTGTGAGTTTCTTATCTACCTTAAATATATTGAAAATCGATTTATTATCGCTTTACTTGGTGTAAAATTCTAATTTCATTCATGATTTTATGATAAAACAATGTACGTGGTTCCAGTAATAATTCGTTCCAGTAATAATGCACAATAAAAATAATTCAATCAACTCAACAATCAATTTCATTACATTGTATTTTAATTATTTAATTTGTGTCTGTTTTATAATTATTTGATTATTTTCCCAATAAAATAATTATTCTAACTAAAATAATGTATTTACTCTATGAGTGAATACATTAATAATAATAAATGAAATTAAAATATCATTGCTGTTCTTAGAGAAAACACATTTGATTTTATCTAAGTTAATCTATTGGTGTAAATTAACGTATTTATTAATTTGTGGTGGCCCACGTTGAAACAACGTTGGTTATTGCTTGATTTTAGGTTGAAATGTTGAACAATCAAAAGTTGAAATGTTGAACAATCAAAATTAAACGTCATTTCAGCGTCGAAATCTGAGCAACATTAGAAGAGACTGCAAATAACCTTATTTAAAGGTTGAAAAATGGTCGATATAAGTACGAAAAATGATCGATATAGGTGAATGTTTTGCTATTTACCAGCATGAAACTATAATTACATAAGCATTGAATGATTGATATACCTATGTGTAACTGTACGATTAGAGACCAGAGAATGCATTTCAATATTCAAGGAGTACAGCTATTCTTTAGCTAGCTTTTCTTTCCCATGCACGCGAGTCCTGCTACGGTCGAAAAAGAGGTTGGTTCTTCAACGTTTATTCAATCGGAAAATTTGACGTTGTAGCAATGCCGTAGTAGCAACATTGATTCAACGTTGCATTGTAACGTCAGTACGACGTTTCACGAAATACGTACCGTACCTTCAATTTTCATTCTGAACCTCTTTTCACCCTGATATCAGCGTCGTAATAGGTAGTGATTTATTGTGCTAGAACGATTTCAGGAAACATGTGCTGGAACGATTTCAGGCTTAAGAGGCGTTTGGTCCTACTCAGCAGCGAGCGTAGCCTAGTACTAACGCCCGATCGAGCGGGTCCGGGACCATTGGCTCGGTCGTGACGTTCCTCTCGTACTGGCCACGACTTCCATAGCAACACACAGAGGGTCCGGTCGCCGTTCTGCAAGACAAATGGGGTACGAGCGGCCATCCCCGGAGACCACAAGATGGTAAAACTAACCTGTCTCGCAACCGACTGAAATGGCGGGCCCGGTTTAAAAATTGTCCAAGTGGGCCCAAAAAATTAATGTAAAGATCATGCCCCAAAACCCCTATGGTCATCAACCTTATGGTTAATTGGTCATAACTTTTAAGGCAGACACAAATCGCGTGTACAACTTGGAAAATCTGTGCGCTATTGAATGCTGATTCCAACGATATGCGTGATTTTGCTTTGAAATAATTTTAAACCGACTCGGCTCAGCAATCCCAAATGTGGACATATTTCAATTGTTCGCGAGACCTATTCGTTTTTGACCCACTCTATCAATTAATTTTGATCTCTAAATTGTATCAATAGTTGTGAATCTTTTTCGAATGTCAGTGGACATTAATAATTAATAAATAATAACTAAAATCAGCTAACTAACATCAGATCACTTGCATAATTACACTATTTGGACATAAGATATGTCTTCTTCTCGTTGCAAATCTTTGATCGGAGGAAGGATGCCTGACGTTGAACCTTGAATCCGCGGAGTGTCACGGTGTCTTCTTCGTTTATGAACTTCAGGATGTCGGCTGTCCGAAGTGGGACTTTCTTCCCGCGGATATGGTTGGCGAAGAACGACTTGACCTTAGCCGTGTCTTCTTTCGTCCAGGTTACATATCGTCGTCCTGACTTTGCTTTCGGGGTTTCAGAGCATGGAGTCGGACGAGCAAGTTTGACAGGAGTTTGACGAGCGAGTTTGACAGGAGTTTGACGAGCTCGTTTGACAGGAGTGCAGTAAACCGCGGACGAGACTTCTGTCGTGTGAGAATTATTTGAATCGTCTGTGCTATCCAATTCTTCCTCTGTAGTGGTGGTTGTGGAAACCTTCGACGTCGCCACCACGCGCGAGGGCGGTAACTCCCGCACTGAGTTATCACGGGCATTGGGGAGAATCGCAGAACCGGCTTTACTTGTGCCCGCGTTGCACATGCCTGAATCAGCGTTTTGGAGAAAGCGCCCAACTCCCAGGAGCGTTCGCACAGCTGGTGGGGCTTGGTACACAGACCTGTTGATATTGTCTGAATGACCGAGATGTTGGGAAAAGAGTGATCGCACGGTCTCCGCCTGTTCGGTCTCTGCAAAAAGAGTGCTCAAATGGTGGCGTATGTCCGTGGATGTTACACGGCCTATCTTGGAGTCCTTGATGACCGTGTCAACGTCACGCCACCCACATACGTGATCCTTGCTATTTCTAATATTCGCAAATACAAATTTGTTGTCTGGGTGTATGCCAGCTTTTCTTCGGTTTTCCTCGGACATCAAGATTTGAATAGGCCTTTTCAAATCTTTCGGAATTATTAGGTCGACAACCGAAGAAGTGTTCTTCGCACTAATGTAGGCTATGTAGAAAGAATCAATCAATTGTCTCTCCTCATCCGAGCACATTCTGAAAATGGCACGTTCATCCAGCCATACTCCTTCGAAGGTTTCTTCCCTTTCTTTTATAGTAATGCGACAGGGTTCACTCACACGTCGCCCATTGAAAAACACAAGGCGACAGACAATCAAGCGTCGGATTTCCAAATAATCACTGGCCGTGATTGCTGAAGCACCTGTAAGGACCTTCAAACGTCCATTTATGTGTTCTTTGACGGCCTCCATTTTTGCCATATCAGGCAGTCGAGATGGTCGTCTTAGAACTTCTTCTCTTTTTTTTTTCGAAGCGTACTCCGAACTTCGGAATATTTCTCCCCATTTCATTGTCAATATAGACAAAAATTTAGTGATTTCATCTGCTTTTTTGTCTTCTTCCGAAATCAAAAACATTCCCTGGAGGGCCAGAGCGGCCTCTTTGATGGCATAGCCTAGAGCAATTTTCAGCCCATGCTTTGTCTTGTTATCAACTTTGCTGACGTTCTCAATTGCTTTGACCAAGTATGGAAAATATATACGCCTAAACAGATCATGCGTATCCAATAATTTACCATCTTTTGCGGCTGAAGCGCGAAAGTTGACTAAAAGACGTGCTATAAGGCGCATATATTTCATTGTCCTGCCTCTCGCTTCAATCCGTTTGAAACTGCATTGTAGGGACTTAAATTGTTGATGTCCCAATGACATTATTATGGGATCGGATGTGCATAATAGACCGATTTCGTCGTTGCGAAATCTACTTGCTATTTCTTTGGCGAAATTTTCATCAGTGTTTGCAGCTCTAAGTACATGAGCTTTAATGCCAGTGGCCTTGCCCGACCCATCCTCAACGCATTTGTGAGAAGAAAAATACCTAGTTGCAAAAAAACCTTTGCAACGGATGCAGATTCTTGATCGTTTTATGGACGCATTTTTCCTAAGTACAAGCTTTTCATCCGGATTATTGAGGTAATGATTAAATATACCTCTGTTTCGTATTTTCTTCATTTCTATAGAGCGCTTCTTGGGAGACATTTTTTTCATATCATCAACTTCAACAAGATCTCCGTGCATTGACCGCACGTGCCTTGCCAGTTTATTTCGGAACAAGCCGCAGTAGGGGCATGGTCTAGCTGGTCGTTTCGAGTTAGAAACTTTTCGGTGAAGATAATGGTCGATTTCAACAGAATTTGGTAAATGCGATGAAAATTCCTTTTCCGACGTAGTTGGAAACTCTTGACGGGAAGACTTTACAGTAATCTGTAAACCTTCCTCAATACTTATGATTTTTTGTCCGATATTTTCGTCCAAAGCAGCTGGCTCCAAAGCCCTTATCATGAGCTCTTTCCTCGAAAGATGTTCGGCAACAGAAGCTGGATCAAAGTCAGGTGAATGAACTCGACGCGCTTCCGTATCCAGCTGGGCATCTTCGACAACTTGTACATGGAGTAGATGGCACTGAATAGAAAGAATACAATGTATTAATTCCATTAGCGATGTCTGCCATCTAATTTATATTTTTTTAGCACTGATGAAAATTGCGCCTCAGGTGTCAACCATATAATACTGATACAACACTACGCAAACATAAGGCTACCCAAATACAAAGAAGACAGATAACCTATCCACAACCACAATAGAGCACACCACACACTTAAATAAACCACACTAAAGGTAGGAAAGGCTTCACACAAGTAAACAGCACCAACTCTCAACAGAAAGTAATCAAAACTGGCGTACCACAAGGCGGAGTCTTATCCCCCACACTGTTTAACGTATATGTTTCAGACATACTTCGACCTCCACCCAATATTAAAATAATTCATACGCAGATGACATAACAATCTTATCCTACCACAAAGCCTACAACACTGCTGCACAACTCCTTAAACCGTACCTTCAAACCATACATACATACATGGACCACACAAAACCAACTACAACTTTATGCAACAAAAAACACTGCCACACTCTTCACATCTGACCCGGCCGAATATAGCACACAACTCAACCTCATTATTACCAACACACTCATTCCAACTGTACGCGACCCAAAAATACTTGGACTTACTGTGACGTCGCTCTGAGACGCTCGTCAGCTTCAAACACACCCTTCAGCTACATCATCTATACCCGGCAGAACTTTGTCATAGTCCCCCTTAAATGACACTCCGTTTTCTTTGGGACAAACAGGCCCTGTCTCTTATACACATCTAGATGTGTATAAGAGACAGGTCTTACACCATCTGACTATAGATCTTTTTATTGACATTTAGTGAAAAGACTGCAGTTTTAACTGCCCAAAGTGAAAATTCAGCAAGAGTAGCTCTATACAGTAAAGTAAGGTGGATGCCACAGTCCAGGACTGGAAAAGTCCTATTTTTTCTGAAATATCGCGGCTGTAATGTGATGTATTTCTGTAAGATTGAAAAAAATCATGGTTTGCACTCTGCAAATACGTCATTTCATAAAATTTCTAACTTCCGCAAACTGCACTTTTTCAATGATCCTGCCAAAATATCCTGCACAACAAAACAACATGTCAACCAAAAACATTTCTTTATAGATCGCATAGGCTAGTTGGGGTCATGTCAGAGCAGTCAGACTGCATCATCATGTGATCAGTAGACTCCTGCGTCTCGAAATAATTTTCTCGAAATGAACCGGGACAGACGAAACGAGANTTTTGAAAGTATAACAAAATATATATTTTAATGCTAAATCTGCACACCTGAGCTTCCATCATAGAAGCAGAAGTTGATGCTGCATCGCCAGCCTGCTGGCATGAGGTCTCATGCACCACATTGCAGACTGCTACAGCAGAACTACAGGCAGGAGTGCCACCATCGCCACCCAAAGAAACATCCATCTGGGAAGGCCAAACCTGCCATAATATCTTATTTAATACTTCATAATATAGAATGAAAGTGATGTTTCACCAAAACTACTTATGACATTAACTAAGACAGGTCCTTCATTTTATCTACAACATGTAAGTCACATCAAGAAAGGCACCCTGGGTCTAAACCATAAAATAATAAGCAACAAAGTCAGGCATGTCAGATGGAAGAGTTTTTAAAATAATAAGCAACAGAGCCAGGCATGTCAGATGGAAGATTTTTTGAAAGTATAACAAAATATATATTTTAATGCTAAATCTGCACACCTGTGCTTCAGTCACAGCAGCAGAAGCTGATATACCTTCGCCAGCTTCTTCACATGAAATTTCATGTACGACCACCTCTGGCAATGCCACATCAGGAGGAAAGGAAGATGGGTCACTATGGTCAGCAACAGTCTCGTGCAGACGTGCCTGCACAAACCATTTTTTCATCAGTAACATCAACAGAGACAACGCCGCTGGATGTGGGAGCTTCTTCGAGTGGAGAGCCCCTTCTCACCGGGGGGCCTCTACGTAGTGGCGCCACCAGTCGAAGGAAGCGTGCGACCTTCGGCGGCCAAACTCCCTGACCTCAACCCCACCCTGGGCCCTGGCCCGGGGTACCTTGCGTCCTAGGCGGCGCCGCCGGCAGGGATTCGTCCCTCGTTTTTTCGACAGAGTGGTTCTATGTCCCGGCCATTGAATCCCTCTTACACTTACTCGCCGGGGACATCGAGTCCAATCAAGGGCCCATCTACATCTGCCCGACTGCACTACACGCATCACAAACAATGTTGGCTCCGTCCGTTGCAACTCCTGCGGCGAGTGGGTCCACCTCCGGTGCACTACACTCCCTTCACTTAATCACTACACAAACGACTTTAAATGCACCACTTGCCTACTCACAAACAACACCACAAACACTAACTCGTCACAAACCCATACACCACAAGCACATCCCCTATCCTAGTCAACCTCACACTCAACACCAAAACCACCCCATCACCACCACAGCAACCCACACCGACCCCATAGCCACCAAAACCACCACTGCCACCATCACCGCCACGACCACCACCACCTCCTCCCAAACATCGTCCACGACACATGAACAACAGAAACACAAGGGATCTCAACATACTGCAATTTAACATAGACGGCACCCGCACCAAACACCAAGAGCTCAAACACCTTATGCACAAGCACAGCATACACGTAGTACTAATACAAGAAACAAAATTTAAAATTACAACACAGATATAAAACACCCAACATACCGTCCTACTCCACAATGCGACAAAATAGAGCTCGTGGAATTGGCGGGCGTCTCATCACATACAGAGCGTCTCACACATCGACATTACACAACAGACACGTACAGACATAAAGGCAGACCAACACCTTGAACAGCAATCAGTTAGGGAACAGACTGGCCACAACACAATCACACTCATAAACACCTATATTCCCCAACACAACTCTCCGGGATTACCCGCTATCTATCAATTCTCATTACAGGCCCTGGATACACAAAACAACATCATCCTGGGTGGCGACTTCAACGCCAAGCATCGAGTATGGTACAACAATCAACAAGCAGACGACAGAGATAGATACTTAGACACACAACACACTCTACATTCGTAACGACAGAGCAATACACTCACGTCCCACACCAAGCAGACAGACAAGCTACCTCCCAGACATAACATTCTGCTCTCCAAACCTAGGAAACACAACTGCATGGAGTACATAAACACACAAGTTCAGACCACCTACCCATCATCATTAAAACACAATCCAAAACGAAACACAACCACGCAAAACACACAACTTCAAACGAGCACACTGGGAGGAATTCAAACATGAGATAGAAGCACAATTTGAGCACCTCAAACTCCTCTCAATCGAAAACATTGATCACAATGTTGCCCAATTTAACATAATCATCCAAGAGGCTGACAAGAAAAATATGCCAAAGGGCAAAAGAAAACAACAAACATAACCCTAACTTCACACCTGATATTGACAGCCTGATCCGTCAACGCAAGACTCTCTGACAAACACCCACCAATCACTACTCGAGAAATCCAGAAACTGAACGCACAAATTTGGAACAAAATTACAGAACAACAGCAACGGGCTTGGCTCGAGTTCCTGGATACACCATAAATCCATCATCACACAACTGTGCAGAACAATGCGCAGCATGCACAAGTCGAACAGCAAACAAGAACACACCCACACTGCAATCACCACCAATACCGATAACATTCCTACCAGACAAGCACAAGCAAACGTACTAATATAATACAAAGCAAACATAAATAGACTATTCAAATACAGAGAAGACAGACGCATTATAAGACGCAAACAACAATTTCCACTAGACCCAACAGCTACCCTTGCCACTACAAACGACACCAAAAGGGCCATACAGCAAATTAAACTCCTTTGCTGCTGGGCCCGAAAACATTACAAACATACACCTTAAACACCTTGGTCCACTCGGAATCAAGACACTTACAAACATTGCCAACATCTACTCACATTCCAAAATAGCATACATCTGGAAAACTGGCAAAATAACCTCAATCCTCAAACCTGACAAACCACCAACTGGGGCCGCCTCATACAGACCAATCAACAACAGACGACAAAAACCATCATCTAGGCGAATCCTACAGAAGGAATTCAAAGTTTCCTTGCTTGTTGCCCCAGCCACTCATGAAAATTAGGTCTTGCTACTGATGATTTAAAAGGGACCGAAAGGCATTTTACTTACATCATATAGCAGCAGACAGCCAGACACAGTGTGAGAAAGTTTTTAAGCTAAAAAACATTTAAGAAAGTGAACCAACACACCTGGGCTTTAGTCACACCAGCAAAAGCTGATATACCTTCGCCAGCTTCTTCACATGAAATTTCATGTACGACCACCTCTGGCAGTGCCACAGCAAGAGGCAAGGAAGCAGGGTCACTATGGTCAGCAAGAGTCTTGTGCAGACGTGCCTGCACAGCCATTTTCTCATCAGGATCATTTGGTATTTTCAAAACAAAAGTATTTATTTCCTAGAGGTTTAAAAATAAGTTCATTTTTTATTTCTCTTTGAGAAAAATAAAGTTTATTTTCCCCTAGGAAAATAAACTTTCTTCTTTATGTAACTCAATTACTCTCATGTTTCGCCTCAAAACTTATCAATCGGTTCTGTCTCACCATGTATAAGCTAGCCAACACATTTAAATTGTATATTGTATTAATATATGACAAATAGTCAAATAGTTAGTTATATACTACTTATAGCCTTATAAGAATTAGCTAAGCTGTTAGCTATGTACAATGTATTGCAACACTTGATGCCTCTGTACCATAAACATACAATTCATTGGAACCTAATACACATTAAAGGGAACAAGTTTATATTCCAATTATTCATAGTACCTACTTTTATACTAAGCCATTAATAAGAAACTTCAAAATAAATTAAAGACTGACACTCAATATATTTAAATGTAATAAAAAAAAATAAATATAAAAATATAATCATGATTTTTCCTAAAGAAATTAAATGATTCATTTGCATGATTTAATCAGTTTAATTTAATCAACACCAACCCTGGTGTGTGAGGTTACACATGAATAATGAATTGTTACATTTATTTTCAATTATTTAAGAAAATTATTTTCTTCAGTTTTTATGTACAAAAAATAAACACTTGTGTACCTTACAAGATATAGCTGGAGCTTTTGTAAGAAAAGATTTTATTGTTACAAATAAAATTAAAGTTTCAAAAGTATTTATTCCTCAAAATTATTTCATGCATTCTTTTCCTAAATTGCAGCATACAAATCATTAAGAGACAAAATAAAATATGTATTTCATTTTAAATTACTTTTATTTCCACAACCAGACTAGGTACTGTTTTTACTACCAAATCTCAAAGTATTCAATAAACATGTCTTAGAAATGGGAAGCACTTGAACGTCTATAGCCAGGCTGTACAAGAGGAATACCTGTTTCTTGGGAGACCTTCCTTTTAAGCTTCCACTTCCCAAATCACCACCCTTCAGCTCATTGCTGAGCAGGCCGGAGGGAGTTTCTCCACCTGAACATTGCACAAGTTTTAGTATCTGTTAGTGCTTTCAATATGAATGAAATTGGGTAGCTTAGACAAAAAATTATAGGAACCAACCATTATTTTCACTGATCTATATGCCATGAATTTCCCACTAAAAGTAACAATTCAATAAAATTCAGGACCAAAATAAATAATAAATGGAATTACTGCTACTTTATTATACAGAAACTATCATAATATGTTAGTTACTTGAGTAAGAAAATAAATTCAAAGTCAAGTCCATGTTAAAAGTGAGGAGCTAATATTGTGCCAGTCCTGTCACTGATTTTGCATTTGATTATGAAAAGAACATGAATGTGACTATAGTTTAGCTCACCTTCAGTATCAACTTTGCAACCGCCAGCTGACATTGATTGCCCAGTGGATATTTTCACACCACCTGTGATGTCTCTTTCCACTTTAGCTGCAGAGAGCTTGTGGAGAACAACTGTACAGTATTTCATTTTTTGTAATATTGATATATCTGCAATTATTGTACAAATACAAATTATGATATTAGCAAAATTGGAGAAAGAAGTCCAAATTAGGTATATATTATTTATAACTACAAACCCTCCTCTCTCCCTCGAAACTATAGCATCATTTAATGAAAAAAAATATGCATCATTTAATGAAAAAAAATATAACTCAGTACTCACTACAGTGAGTGACAGAGAGTGCATTTTCTCGTCGACGAAAACATGAGTCACGGACGGACAAACAGACGGACAGATGGACATGGCAAGCAAAATAGTGCATTTTTTCCATAAATGAGAAAATGCGCTAAAATAAAACTAAAAACTGAAAACTAAATTAAAAACTAAAAACTAAGCTAAAAACTAAACTAAAAACTAATAAAAAACTAAAAACTAAATAAATACTAAGCTAAAAATTAAAGTAAAAACTGAAAACTAAACTAAAAACTAAACTAAAAACTAAACTAAAAAGTAAAAACTGAACTAAAAACTACACTAAAAACTAAAAACTAAATTAAAAATTGAACCAAAAAATAAATTAAAAACTAGGCTAAAAACTAAACAAAAAAACTAAGTACTAAACTAAAAATTAAAGTAGGAATAACTGAAAACTAACTAAAATCTAAACTAAAAACTAAAAGCTAAACTAAAAACTAAAAGCTAAACTAAAAACTAAAAATTGAACTAAAAACTAAACTAAAAACTAAATTAAAAAATAAAAACTAAACTAAAAACTAAAAGTTCAACTAAAAACTAAACTAAAACTAAATTAAAAACTAAAAACTAAACTAAAAACTTCTCGTCGACGAAAACGTGGTCACGGACGGACGGACGGAGTCCGACGGACCACGGACGGACAGACAGACAGACGGCCATGGCGATCACAATAGTGTATTTTTTCCATAAATGAGGAAATGCGCTAAAAACGAAAACATTCATAGCATCATGAATTTAGAAACGATAGCATCATTAGTTTAGTTACAAGAACGTTGTTAAGGTTAGGGCTTAGTTCACATTTAGTCGGACTAAAGCTGAGCGAACACAAGCGGCGGTTGGCACTGCCGGCTTAGTCCTTGCCGGTCGCCGGTCTCACATCTAACTCAAACGTTTCACTAGTATGACGCAACAGTCTAAATATCACTACTAAATAAGTGCGAACCGTCCTAAAAATTAGTTCGAAATGTGTTCACAAGTAGGTAGGCTAATTCCTTGTATGAATCACACAAATTTAATAGGGTTCATAGCCGTCAATAGTGTAGTCACAATAGGTTAGATAAGTTCGCACTTAGTCAGACTAACTTCACTACAAGTTAGTGACGGTTGACCACCAGCACTGACTAGCTTGGTCTTAGATCAAACCTTTCACTAGTATGACGCAACACTCTTAAGTATCACTAATTACACTAAAAACCGTCCTAAAAATTAGTTCGGTTACTTCACAAGTAGTTCCTACTAAAAACCATACTTATTCAATAAGGTTCATACACCAATTTAACACTATGAGCCGGCTTAATGAACGGAGCGACACAGATGTGCACGCTAGGATAGTACGCCGGCAACTGGAGCCGAACCGCAGCCTCCCGAGCTGAAATACTGTACCTCGAGCTGGCTTATGGTACCAAGTATCCATATGGTACCAATCTGGTCTCTGGTACCTCGTATCCATATGGTACCAATCTGTTATATTTGAAACGCGTATTAAAGTACCAAAATTAATCGTAACCAGTTCATGTAAAGCCTGGTCCACACGCTCAGTCTTACACAACGCGGTCACAACGTTGCGTGTGGACGGGAAAACTGCGCAGTTTTGGAGCCGGCGGGAAAACTGCGCAGTTCCATCGAAATCTGAGCTACCGAGCATAGATTTCGATGAACTGCGCAGACAAGTCGGAACGTGTGGACGGTAGAACAGCTTTCCGATTCGATTTGTGCTCAGTTTCAATGATTCTGGCGACCTAGGCGGGCCTCCGGTAATGTTCTCGGGAATTTATTGCTTTTCTATACGAAAGTTTTTCTTGCATTTGGAAAGTAAAATTCAAGGACTATAGTAACAGGGACAAAAGAAGGTGGAGACATACGAGGGCTTAGTAGAAAAATTCAAAGAAATCGATGAAAGCGCAAACATAGAAACAGCTGTAAAATAAAAGCCTAAACTTGTTTATGAAATGTTTCATGGTAAGAACTTATGAATGAAAAACTTTCAAAATCCTCCCGAGTAGCCCCGGTTGACGGTACAGTTTATCAAAAATAGGTTTACAATGAATACATTATTGTGCAGTACATGGAGTATTATGGCCAAAAATTTTATCTATGGCTCAAACTTCATTATAACTTGTTAGCTTTTTTGATTAGAGAAATTAAGTGCACTATTTTAAATTGCATCAAATGGATATAGAAAATGGGGTTGTCTCTTCCCATTAGTGAGCTGCAAAACTATGTGCAAGATTGGCTGGGATAAATCATTGTGTGAAACATGAAAAATAATTATTATCACAACTCTGTGAGAGGGCATGGGCTACATTAAAAGAAGTGCACTACAAATGCAGTTAGCAAGAAAACACATGATGTCTGACACGTAAGTTATTATCCATTGCTTTTATTACCAATTTGGTACATTTTTCAGACAATGACACTAATGGAATATACATGAAGCATTTAGCAGTTTTCCCATAAATGAGAAAATGTGCTAAAAACGAAAACATAGCATCATGAATTTAGAAACGATAGTATCATTAGTTTAGTTACAAGAACGTTGTTAAGGTTAGGGCTTAGTTCACATTTAGTCGGACTAAAGCGGGCGAAGACAAGTGGCGGTTGGCACTGCAGACTTAGTCATTTCCCGTAGTCCGGTCTCACATCTCAACTCAAACGTTTCACTAGGATGACGCAACAGTTTAAATATCATTACTAAATAATTGCGAACCGTCCTAAAAATTAGTTCGAAATGTTTCCACAAGTAGTTCCTCGAATGAATCACACAAATTTAATAGGGTTCATACACCAATTTTACTTTATGCGCCGGCTCAAAGAACTTACCAACACATATGCACGTGAGAAAACACCGCAACCGCCACGTTGGGGCTTACGTTGTGAAGTTAAAGGCTTAGTTCGCACTTAGTCGTTTAAAGCTGGCAAGACAAGTAACCGTTATGACAGTTGTCACTGCCCGGCTAGTGCACTAGTACTATGATGCAACCGTTAAAATCACTTAATTACCTTGAAACCGTCCTAAAAATTAGTTCGGTTAGTTAACAATTAGTTTCTTGTAATAATCACACCCGTCAAGAGGCGAGCAATAACGGTTATTAGGTGGAGATTTGACACTATAACAGCGTCGAGAGGCGATTAATAACGGTTATTAGGTGGAGATTTGACACTATAACAGCGTAGAGCTAAATATCACCATTCGGTAGTTAGGACTGTAAATTCAAAATTTCGTTCGAATCTGTTCAGTAGTTTGGAAGAAATTCCTTGATCAATGTGAATTTCGGCCCGTATTGCCATATAACTATGGCAAACACAATTGAAGGCAAAATTCAAAAAATTTTCACGAGCTTTAAATTACCGTAAGGTCCTAATGAATACGTGTACCAAGTTTCATCGAGTTAAGTTCATTAGTTTGAGAGATATTCCTTGATCATTGAATTTGGAAATTGGCCGCGAGTCCGGCCGTTAATTGGTCGGAGACCTAAACCCAGGAGAGGTTAAAAAAATATAGCACAGTACTCACTGCAGTGAGTGACAGAGAGCGCATTTTCTCGTCGACGAAAACGTGAAGTCACGGACGGACAGACAGGCGGACAGACAGACGGACGGACATCGCGAGCACAATAGTGCATTTTTTCCATAAATGAGAAAATGCGCTAAAAACAGATCTGGGTGAAAAAAACCATCGCTGGAAGTCGTTTGCTGCACGTGTTGTGTACAAGTAGTCAAACAAACGTTCGAACTTCTGACTTCGGCTTCGGACTGCCGCCCTCTCTATCGCCCCCCTATCGCCCCCCTTTCACCCTCTTCTTCTTTACCGCCCCCCAAAATCTTTCCATCGCCCCTACGAGGGCGATATCGCCCACTTTGGGAACCACTGTTCTATATAATCACACTCAAATATTCGTATCTTTTAGCAATAAGTCAGTCTGAACAAAATTAGAATAAAGCTGTAAGTAAAACCAATTTTTAGTATTTTGTATTGTTGTATTTTATTAGTGAATTCTATTAGAGTATTTCATTAGTGTATTTTATTAGCATATTTTGTTACTGTATTTAGTCAGTGTGTTTTATTAGTGTATTTTATTAGCATATTTGTTACTGTATTTTATCAGTGTATTTTATTTCACTTTCACTATAAAGATGATCAATATACGCTTATTTCACCCATGACAGTGCATCTGAGAAGGTCCAAAAACATGTAAATTGGTTCATCTATACTTTCAAAGTGAAATTCTATCAATAGTTGTTCATCTTTTTCGCATGTCTGAATTTGGCACCAAGAGATGGGTTACAGTCATAGGTGATTTTACAAGACCCTCAGCTCGCATCAAAATCTGACCTCGAATGAAAAAACTCGTTGCAGGGAGCGCGCTTTGGTATCAAATTGAACGTAATAAAATGCGCAATAACATTAGAAATGTACGTCAATCGCGTTATAAGAACAAACTTTTGCCTTGTTTTCCGATTGATGACGAAACGCTAGACTATGATACCGAAAAATAGTAATGGTCAATTTTCGAAAAAACTAACCAAAAACCTAACTTTGATTTTGATTGTAAAGTGATTGCCGCGCTGACTTTAACAACATATTACATTTGCAGATCAATCTAACAATTTTTGGCGCAGATATAAGCAATTTCTTCTGAAAATAGAATAGTCGAGAAAAATTGCAGCAGCCCGCTCGTTTTGGTATCAAAATTAGTTATTACTTATTAGTTATCTGTTATTAGTTATTAGTCATTAGTTATTTGCTATTTGTTATTAGTTTTTAGTTAATAGTTTATATTAATAGTTAATAATTAATACTGATAAGTAATGAATAATAGTTAGTTGTTATTATCGGTTGTTAGTAATTAGTTTTTAGTAATTAGGTATTAGTCATAAACTAATAAATAAATACTTATAACTATTAACTAATACTTTATGACTAATAAGTAATAACTAATGACTTATAACTTATAGCCCATAACTTAACTTATAACTAATAATTAATTATCATCATTCATTGCATCTTGCACTCAATGCAAATCACAACGTAACTTATTCTCAACGTTGATTGAAATTCTCAACGTTGATACGTTGTTTTAATTGCTATAGTTGTTATTAGTTATTAGCTATTAGTTATTATTTTTTAGTTAATAGTTAATGGCTAATAGTTATTAGTTTTTAGTTAATAGTTGATGGTTAATATCTAATAGTTATTAGCTATTACTTATATTAGTTTTTAGTTAATAGTTATTAGTTACTAGTCATTAGTTATTACTTTTTAGCTAATAGTTATTAGCTATTAGTTACATTAGTTATTAATTTATTAGTTTTCAGTTATTAATTTTTACTTAGTAGTTTTAGTTAATAGTTAATAGCTGATGGTTAATAGCTGATAGTTATTAGCTATTAGTTATATTAGTTATTAGTTATTAATTTTTAGTTAAGTTAATAGTTAATAGTTATTAGTATTAGTTATTTGTTATTAGTTTTTGGTTAATAGTTATCAGTTTATTAGCTATTAGATAATATTAATAACAATTAATTATTTGTTATTTATCAGTTCTTAGTAATTAGTTATTAGTCATAAACTAATAATAGGCTAATAGGCTAATAGGCTAATTGAGTAATAGGGTAATAGGCTAATTGGATAATAGACTAATAGGCTGATCTCTCGTTGTAAAATCGGTTATTTAACATGGATCAATCTGTTTGCACATGTTTATTAAAAAAATTAGTTCGTTCATGAGCATCTTTTTGGGCATAGAATATGAATAATATTATGAACGCAGTTTAAATGACTTGCAGGGGGTCGGTGCATCATGAAATTCGAAGATGAGTGCACCTCTTCTAGTATCAAACAAAGCAAAGATTTTCACGAAGTAATATCTTTCACCTGAATAGCTTCGTTCTTAAGTTGCGCAATGACAGCGTGCCCAGATTCTTATAAATTTCCATTTCGCATCAAAAATAAAAATATTAAATAAATTAGGAAATCGACGAACGTTAACGAGACTATTAGCATTACATGGTAATGGAGCAATGGCTGCAAATAGCTCGTTCCTGTCGTGCAGGCCAGCTGTGTATTACTCCGCTGTCTATTACTTCGCTGTGTATTCATCCGCCAGTTGAGCTGCAGCTCAAGCCACGCCCACCCGAGCCCGTAGAGATGCTTGGGCGCGTGCTAACTTTGCCTTTAACGAGGGCTTTTCCAATTAACGATTGTTTGGAAAAAATAGAACTGGACTAATATAAAAATACAACCAATTGGAACACAGCCTGTCTTAGGCTGACATTAATGCATTCAACTGACTTGGTCATAAGACTCCGTGGAACGAATTGCTTATCTCATCCACTGGTGTTATGGAGCGCTGTTCCCGATGCCTACAATTTTGCTGTGTTTCTGTCACCGGTCGTAGCTTCCTTTCTAACGCAATGTTCTGAAATGAGCTCGTACGTTTCCATCAAATATTCGCTTGCCGATTCCTGTTCATTTATCGGTTGCTGAATAATTTTTTTTAATCTTTCAATGTAACTTCGTCAAGAATTTGGCAAATAGCGTGATTAACTAGCTAAAAAGAGTTTATAGAGTAGGTTTTTCTGTTTAGAAAATAGCCTGCCCTCCGCCAGAATCTTAAAGGGGCTTCGCCCCATTTGGGGCACAAGCCTTCTCATTGGTTGAACTAATCAGTTATAAGAAGAAAAATGCGGACAACCCAAGGAAATTGTAGAGAAGGAATTCTCAGCGTATAATTAGTTGTTAATAAAAGTCAGAGTAATTAACTTACATGAATACAAATTTACGTGCAAATATTTTATTGTAACAAATAATTTAACTTTTTCAAACTCGTTATCGACAGGATATAGCTTGAAGTCAAAGAATGAGATCGTGTCCCCGATCATGAATGACATTGTCCAAATGATGGAATGATTCAGTCTACCCATGAATTAGCAAATATTTTAGGCAAGTCCTACCTCTATTTCCAGAAATCCTTAAAATTCGAATTTCTATAAGGAAAATGTACATTATGTTCTTAAATGTTGTGTAATTATTCGTGTAAAATTATAATGCATATGCTGAGAAAGAATTGGATCATAATCATTCCTAATTACAGAGATATTTAGCATAAATAATTTTGCAAAATCGGTGTCCCCTAAACATGCTGTATTAGCCTGAAACGTCCAGCCAATCAGGAGCCTGGATTTTCTTGTGTCCCCGTCGTGTCCCCGGAAATGCACGTGTCCCCACAAGCCGCCATTTTTACCTTGCCATGTCCCCGAGACTAACCTATTCCATATATATATATATATATAAAGTCATAATTCCACTTTGCCGGACTTTAATTTTTTTTATAAATTGCAAAAGATATATAAAAAAAACTTGACCTGGCTGGACCTAACCTCAGTAAAACGGTCTCTAGCAACCTAAAGAAGGGTTTTAGACACACCTAACCCTAACTCTAACCCTAACCTAACGAGGTTGGCGTTTTTTGGTGTCCGGTAATGTGGTTCATTTATTTTCGTGTCCGGTTTTTAAGTACAAACTAATTGCAGAGTTAATTACCGGACTCGATTTTGTCCGGTTTTGTACCCCATGTCCGGTAATGTTACCAATTTTGTCCGGTAATTGTTCGAAATCCTTATATATACATACGTGCGATTGATGACCAGAGAATTCGTTGGTTTATATTATCAGGGAGCGGACCTTTTCTTCAGATGACGTTAGATAAAAAGGCAAGTTTCAGGAAATAGTTTTTCTCTATTAGCGACGTTTCGAATGCAACAAACATTCATTTTCAAGTTAGTAGAAGCATTAAACGTTGAAATTTTGGTGGAAATAAGTACATATTATAAGTAAATAGGATACAACATTAAAATTTTTGACCAAAAATTACTCGGAAAATTCTTTCAGAGTTCAGACAAATCCGGCAGTCAGAAAATAGATAGCTGTAGTCAAATCTGTAGAGATGAGGGGTTCAGCAATCGCCGGTCGGTTGTTGTCGGACCACTGCATGATCACGATGCTGGTGAGTACGTTCAGCACAATGCGAGTGACGGTCTGGTTGTAAGCTTGTCTCGCGTGGTTCACCTGCCCTCCAGTTTGAAGGTAGCTAACGAAACAGCGGCTCGGTGTCTTGATTGTTAGTCCAATCTATCCGATGTCGTCTAAAACATCGGACAGATTGTTGTCCGATGTCTACTAACTTGAAAATGAATGTTTGTTGCATTCGAAACGTCGTTAATAAAGAAAAACTATTTCCTGAAACTTGCCTCTTTATCTAACGTCATCTGAAGAAAAGGTCCGCTCCTTGATAATATAAACCAACGAATTCTCTGGTCATCAATCGCACGTGTGTAAATAAGTAAATCCTGCCATCTAATAATAATATATATACATATATTAGTATAGGCTGGCAGAATTTCTTCTTTCAAGCAGGTTTCATTGAAGACCAGAGAATTTGTTTTATTCGCAATTTTCTTATTAGTTTTTTCAATATATCGAACAATGTTTTTAGTTTGAACTGGCAAATCGAAAATCAGGTTACCGATGGACATTTTTATTTCGTTAACGACGTTTCGAATGTTTCTATCATTCATTATCAAGTTAAAAGGCGCATTGAGTGATGAAATTAGCGTCGACATAAGTACAAAATCAAGTAAATAGGATACTACTCAAAAATCAAAATTGTTAGGAATAATTACAAAATCACAAAATAATTTAGAATCAAAGCACCGAAAATTATTCCGAAAACAGTCTCAAGGTTCTGACAAATCCAATAGTTTGAAGGTTGATGGCTGGTCTCTTGGAAAACTCCCGTTTTTTTGCAGGGGTTATTGTTCATTTCAAGATTCTGTATTTTCTTGTTTTTGTAATAAATTTTTGGACCAAGGAACCACCTGATGTTTTTGTTTTGGACCAAGGAACCACTTAATGGAAGCCCACAACGAGACCATCGCGTTTTTGCAAAAAACGCGGGAGTTATCCGAGAGGCCGGTGTAGCCTATAAATTTTGCTTCAAAGAAGGTTGTAGACTTCTTCATGTTTTGGACAACATCGGACAAATTGGACTAACAATCAAGACACCGAGCCGCTGTCTCGTTAGCTTCCTTCAAACTGGAGGGCAGGTGAACCACGCGAGACAAGCTTACAACCAGACCGTCACTCGCATTGTGCTGAAGGTACTCATCAGCATCGTGATCAAGCATTGGCCCGACAGAAACCGACCGGCGATAGCTGGGCCCCTCATCTCTACAGATTGGACTCCAGCTATCTATTTTCTGACTACCGGATTTGTCTGAACTCTGAAAGAATTTTCCGAGTAATTTTTGGTCCAAAATTTTGCTGTTGTATCCTATTTACTTATATTATGTACTTATTTCCACGAAAATTTCAATGTTTAATGCTTCTTCTAACTTGAAAATGAATGTTTGTTGCATTCGAAACGTCGTTAATAAATAAGAATTGCTTCCTGAAACCTACTTTTTAATCTACCGTCATCTGAAGAAAAGTTCCACTCACTGATAATATAAATCAACGAATTCTCTGGTCATCGATCGCACGTGTGCAAACGAGTAAATTCTGCCATCTAATATTAATATATACATTAATGTATATATATATATAAGAATTTCGAACAATTACCGGACAGGGGGTACAAAACCGGACATAATCGAGTCCGGTAATTAACTCTGCAATTAGTTTGTACCTAAAAACCGGACACGAAAATAAATGAACTACATTACCGGACACCAAAAAAACGCCAACCTCGTTAGGTTAGGGTTAGAGTTAGGGTTAGGTGTGTCTAAAACCCTTCTTTAGGTTGCTAGAGACCGTTTTACTGAGGCTAGGTCCAGCCAGGTCAAGTTTTTTTATATATAGTTCCTCATATCGGTTTCTCACGAGGTACTGCGTACCTACGGTGATAATTTGTTCCTGCTACATTTCCGACGTTGTTGCTTGTGCTTCCTTGCTTGATGTGTAAACGTAGCCCTTAAAAAATTTGATCGTATTTGTAAAGAATGTTGGTTAATGTGAGAATGCACAGGCATTGGATTTGAAACTTACGGAAAATCTTTATCGACCCATCGATCTGATTCGAGTGGTGGTTATCGATGGCTCATCGATGTGCCATCTTCACCAATGGTTTGTTATGGAAAAAGAGCTTTTCGGTTAGGATGGCCATCGGCAGGTTATACGTATGTAGGTGTAACATAGGCTGGATACGCCATCGATACTGCATCGTCGCGCCATTAGTGTTCTACCTTTAATAACAACCTAAGTGCCAATAATCATCGATGCTCCATCAACAACTTTATTCGGGTAGGTCGAATCAAACACTAGCATAAGATGAGTGAGAATAACAATTTGTCGTCTAAATCTTTATGATATTAAGGCTGTGATTCAATGGTATATCTGGCACTAGAATTCAGATTGACTTATTGTAATAGATAAACGAAATTTTACCTTCTTTTTAAGGTCATTCCAAGTAAGGTCACCTTAACATTATAATACTGTTTTTGTTAGTATACTGTTACATCTAGTCATACAACTCGTGTCATAGTAGAGTTTCATCCATTTACAATTTCATAATAGGTAAACTTCCTTTTCGCAAATATGAAGTGTCATGTACAGAAAACACATGGATTGACTCACGGTGGCCCAGTACGGAGCGCCCATTTGCACGGCCGTTCCGTCACTCCACTGCCAGACGTTGTTAGCCGACAAGTTGGTCGCGCCTAACCAGTAGCCGTTGGTGGCGTCGGCGTCTGATGGAGTGCAACGTTAATAGTAATGGAAATATTATTATGTAACAGTAATATAAATCAATATGATCCTTTCAGCGTTCATAAGGTCCTGTTGGCATGTCGCCAATTCTTAACACCCGGCCACCTCCCTGATTTCGATAATAATTTGCACATTTAGCTGCTGGTCTGGAAACCGCAGAGAGTTGCGCAGCTGTTGCATCCCAAGCAGATGCTCTGTCACCCCAAGCCGAGTGAAGAGACTTTTTTGCAATATTCACTTCTAACATATGACGGTCGACTTAAAATGTTTCTAAGATGACAAACATTTTGAAATAAGAATTATTTTTCACTGTGCAATTTTATTGAACATGTTTTTAGTATTACAACACTTCTCTTTAACTTCACTTCTTGTCTGTCTGTGTGTCTGCTATAAATCTTATAATCGATATTCAGCACACATCTACCTGTCCAATCGATCTGAAATTTGGCACACTTACATAAAGTTGGAGACAATGCATGAATCAAGTGACAGAATAAATAATTAAAAAAAAATTCAATATTAAAAAAAAAATACTAATAATTTTGTCAGCTACAAATCTTATTATCGATATTTGACACACTTCTACGGTTCTACCGGACCAATCGATCTGAAATTTTGCACACTTGCGTAAAGTTGGAGACAATGCATGAATCAATTGACAGAATTAATAATTTTATAAATTAGAAGTTTTTGTTCATTACTAAAAAAAATGAAAATAATTTCGTCTGCTACAAATCTTATAATCCATATATGACACAATTTGACCTGTCCAATCGATCTAAAAATTTGCACAATTGCATAAAGTCAGAGACAATGCATGAATCAGTGAAGGAATAAATAATTTTGAAAATTTATAAAATTTTGATACCTTAAAAAAATTGGAAAAATAATTGCTTTTAATATATGAAAATAATTAGAAATTCATTGTACATGTGTAACATACAAGACACTGGATTCTTCAGAAGTGTTGTCTTCAAAAAGCAATTTTGAAACTCATATTATTCTGTTATAATCTTACATCCATCGTTAACATAGGTGGCGACATCAGTGAAGGAGACGCAGTCTTTAAGCACAGGCAGCCTGCCGAAGTGCTGGTAGCAGTAAGTGACCGCGTTGTCGTACGTCAGATATCCACCAGTAGAACGGTGGATGCACTTGGGCCCGACGACTTCATAGCCATCAGGACAGTCGGCTGACACAGCGCCTGTCATATAAGAATTCTGAGTTCATAATTCAATCAATTTGTCATGCGTAGGTGCGTAAATTTTACGAAAACTTTTTTTTTTATAATAGAAAGAGACCAGCACAACCTGCCTTCGCAGTATCAATAGGAACCGAGGACAACCAATGAAAGGTTTTAGGGTCATTCCATTTCAAGTAAGCCAAGAATACCCGCCTGACCATTTCCAATATTGATGAAGGATAACACAAATATTAGTTCATATTTTAATCCAAATTTACAAAAATTTAGCTGAAAATAGGAAACTTTTTGAAATTGGGAGTTCTCAAAGAAGGGGTGGTCAAAGTGTCGCCGATATCACGGCGCAAATCTTCAACTTAAGATAACCACCAACTTATTATCTACGTTGAACGATTGGACTCGCCTGCTGGACGAAAGGGTGGATGAAGTGGATGCATTGTACCTCTATTTTTCCAAAGCATTTGACAGTGTTCCGCATGAGCGGCTGTTGCGTAAAGTGAAGTCTTTAGGAATTGAGAGAAACGTACTCCAATGGATGAAAGATTTTCTAGTAGGTAGACGACAACGTGTCAGTATTAACGGAACCGTGTCAGACTAGTCATCAGTAAGCAGAGGCGCGGCTCAAGGAAGCGTTCTTGTGCCTATTTTGTTCGTTGCTTTTATGAACGATCTGCCAGAAGCAGTGTCCAGCGTGTGCTCGATGTATGCCGACGACACAAAAGTTTATAATACAGTGAAGGATGCGCCAAATAAAGCGCAATTGCGAGATGATCTTGACAGTTTAGTTAACTGGGCTGATACGTGGCTGCTGCGGTTTAATGCTGACAATTGTAAAGTACTTCACCTCGGGAAAAACAATGAACAGCAAGATAACAGTATGAGAAGACATGGTTGCAACAAGAGAGTAATGATTGGAAATCTGGTGTGGAAAAAAATCTCGGAGTTTATGTCGACAAGGAGCTGAAATTTTCTAAGCATGTTGAAACGCAAGCACACACATCTAACAAATTTCTTGGACTAATCAGACGTTCATACGAGTTCCTAGATGTAAAAGCGATGAAGCAGTTTCTTGCTGTCGTGCCCGAATCTAGAGTTTGTAAACGTTGTGTGGTCACTGACATTTGAAAAGGACAAAAAATTAATAGAGAATGTTCAAAGACGTGCAACAAGGATAATTCCAGGCTTCAGGGGCAAGTCCTATGAAGAAAGATTAAAGATTATGAAGCTTCCAAGCCTCAGTTATCGACGTCGCCGTGGGGACCTCATTGAAGTATACAAGTATACTCATGGTTTATACAAGGTCCCCGAAGGATTACTAGAATTCGAAACAAGATCCAACACCAGGGGCCACGTCCATGAACTAAAAAAACTGCACAGCAACTTCTCCACGCGACAACATTTCTTCTCGCTTCGAATCACCGACATGTGGAACAGCCTCCCCGATGGCATTGTTGGCGCTCCAAGTATGAACCCGTTCAAGAACAGACAAGATGAAGCTATGGGAAAATATATGCTCAGATTTGAAATGCCTAGCACCATATCGAACCCGGTGGAAGTCTAGTAGCTAAACTATCGTCAGTTATGAAAAGATCCGGTCAAATGACACGATTTTACATCTTCTGTGAACAAGGCACGAAAAGGAAAAGAATCGGCGACAGGCCACAGCAGGCCTACACTTCAGCGCCGAGATCACTATGTTATGTTATGTTGTAAGGTTAAGCTCGAAGTTTAGCATCTTGCGTGTTTATTTTACTTATTATTTAGCAATTATTTCGACGTTGTTGAACGCTATTTTAGTTTAGACTTTATGGAAGTCGGAATGCGGATGGTGTGAGTTGCTAGATTATTGTGCGGTGTGAAGCCCGAGCGGAGGTACGTTATAGTGTGTTAGGTCCTGATATGTATTATTAAATTACGATATATGAACTGATGTGAATCGATCTATATAATTTTTTCTTTGTGTTATTTGATTTTTTGTATATTCATTACTTTAGTTTACTAATCAGAAGTTTAATTATTGTTCATTTTACCCTTTTAGGAAGGCCTAAAATCACGACTTAATCTTCTTTTCCGATGATAAATCAGTTTAGGCCAGCACAAGGATTGTATATTCTATAGCGGATAATTGAAAAATAAAGTGATTTTAATTGAACACTATCAGTGACCAAATGATCACATTCGATCATGTAGACCGAGTTGGTGTGTAACTGACCCCAACAATGTGAATCTGGGAATAATCTAGTAATTTGTATAGAGTGCCGTAAAATGAGTAAAAATAGAGCATGAATAAATTAACGAATAGGTAGCAACATTCACACGAAGAAAAAGACAATGAAACAGCGAAAGGGAAGAAGTATTAGAACTTGATAAACTCCTGCTTAGAAAAGAGCAGGAGTTTATGTCGCGGGATATGTCGCATGAAGTTGAATAACTTGTCTTTAAACATGTTCAGGAATTATTAATTTAGATTTGGGATAATGATTGTGCGAAAACTTGATGGTTACTGAATGAAATGTAGGCGACGAGATAGCCAGAATCAGTCGAATGATAGAAAAATCGACCATCTTCAAACATTTTTAAAACAAGTTTTCTTCCCTTACAGGAAGAACCTCCAGCTGGAGTTAGCTTACGTTGTATTACAGAATTTTCTCTTTCTAATCAATGCTGCTTTAACAAAATTGATATGCTGGAAATTATTTAGTTTGGTGTTCAAACATTTCGAAAATGACTCAGAGGCGTCTATTTGCCAGCTTAGACGATATTCAGTGAAAAACCAAAATAGAGTGTTTTTCAAAATTTCATGTTTACAATGTTACCTATGTTGGCAATAAACTGTACAGGTATCATGTAGATTTAAAATTTTCCTTAGCTTTACAGAGCAGTGAACTTATGAATGGTTTCTGCTCTTTCGATTTTCGAGCAAGTTTGACCTCATCGTACACAAAAAGTATATACAATAAACTTGAAACAATTATTTAGAAGCCCCTTTCAAGTTCTACATGCACCTACGGTTCGTTAACACAACGGTTCGTTAACGCAAAACGGTTCGTTAACACAAAGTTCTACGGTTCGTTAACACAAAACTAGAAAAGTTTCGCTAAACCAATTTGGTTGAGACAGCATTTGTTAGAAAGAGAAAACTTCTTTGAATTAGCGCAAGTTTTTTTCAAACTTCTTTGAATTTGAGTAATTCTTTTGAATTAGATTTTACATTGTAAAAGGTAGTAGATTACTCTGTTTGGATACCCATTCATGTGATAGCTCAGTGGCAAAACTTTTAAATTCGCTGCAGAGCGCGGTCTATAGTATCTGCTGCGGCACCATTTTCCTAAGCAGTCATACGTTTCTTTTTCTCTACTTTCGAACTTCAAATTCTGTACTCCCCTATTTTCCTTCTAGGGTACGTTTATTTTACTTATTTGTCCTGTATATAAAATTGCCACCTTTTAAAAAGCTGCCACTGAGACGCATCCATATTTTAGCTTTTTTTTATTAGGTCGTTCAAATATCTATGCTCAATTGATTAATATTCCTGACCTGACAAATATCTTAGGTACTTTAATGCTTCGATCAGTGAACATCACTACTTTTGTTTTTATTCAGTATTAAAGACTCTGCGGATGAACGCCTCTCAGAATTTTTTTGTCAACAGGATCATTACTTCGACCATCAATCATTTAAAGATGCTTGTCAAGATTCTAATTTAGCGATCAGCTCTGAATGAAGTCATTCATTGAAACAATTTGAATAAATTTAAAATAGTCACTAGATTGCTTTAATCGCAAATTCACTAGAAATTTATAAGCGAAGAAAACCCCACAAAAATTTAGCATATCTCTATTGAAAACGTTTCGGAGACCAGCTTCATCGTCAGTTCGATAAATCTAGAACACAGATAAAGGCAGAAAATTAGTTTGGAGTTAATAAAAAAAACACAGAAGTTAAAAACCTAAATTTACAGACAAAGGGCAGAATAATAAAGTGAGTACCCATCTATTCACAATTTCTAATGGATAAGAACTATAGGCAGCATTTAAACTAGACTTCTCTGTAAAAATATACAATGATTCCAAAATACGCAGATCGGAAGCACCAGAACTATAAGCTAAAACCCTTATTCAGTGTCGGACACTGGAACGTTGCACTGTTCGGCGTGAGTGCGCACAGCCGAATGAGGACTGTTATAGGACTGTGCGAGGAGTTATAGGACTGGGCAGTTACTATCGCGCCCTCCTCATTCGGCTGTGCGCACTCACGCCGAACAGTGCAACGTTCCAGTGTCCGACACTGAATAAGGGTTTTAGCTTATAGTTCTGGTGCTTCCGATCTGCGTATTTTGGAATCATTGTATATTTTTACAGAGAAGTCTAGTTTAAATGCTGCCTATAGTTCTTATCCATTAGAAATTGTGAATAGATGGGTACTCACTTTATTATTCTGCCCTTTGTCTGTAAATTTAGGTTTTTAACTTCTGTGTTTTTTTTATTAACTCCACACTAATTTTCTGCCTTTATCTGTGTTCTAGATTTATCGAACTGACGATGGAGCTGGTCTCCGAAACGTTTTCAATAGAGATATGCTAAATTTTTGTGGGGTTTTCTTCGATTTTAAATTTCTATTGAATAAATTTGAATAAGCAAATAAGCATAAATTGATTTCATATCTGGCTATATTCGTCCGATTATGTGGGACAATCCATATTCTTTTGAAGCAGATTATGCTTTGCTATAAGCATTTGTATATAGTTTTTGCCATTCTTGCGGCAATTACGGCTTGATTACAGAAATTCCATCTGCAATTAAGTGCGCCAGAATTTTTTACTTATCAGTGACTAATAATCACAATAATCCACGGCGCAGCAGTCACGTACGTCTGCTGTAATTGTTGGCTCATTGAAGTTGTCCATTCCTGTGCTAAAATTCATTCCCATTTATTCGTGCGATAAAATGCATTCCTCTCAATTCCGGTAATAAAATTCATTCCTCTTCATTCTAAATAACTTCCTCTGGTAGCTTTTCACTTCTGATATGTGTTTATTTATAAGATGAAATAAACTATGAAATATCTTGCACATACGTAGGTAGGAAAACTGTTAAAAAGTAGAGGAAGCTTATTTAAAAAATTATGTCCTTCCAAATTTGAAAAAAATATAACGTAAGAGAGAGCAGCAAATTCATGTACAATTCTTTTCCTTTTCGCAATTGAGCTTTCACATGAATGGGTATCTAAACACCCAGTTAAAATTTAGGGCAGGGAATAGAGCAGGCCGTCGCCGGCTGCAGAGCCGGCGTAGAGACGCGACAGAGCAGCGATAGAGCAGAAATGTCCGCTTTAGAGACGATATCGCCAGCCGCGTATCAGCGCTAATTAGCTTCTGAGTACCTGCCCAGGTGTGCTCCTGTCTCTTATACACATCTAGATGTGTATAAGAGACAGATATATTTGTTTGTTCTTACAGATACAAGTTTTTAATCCAATAAACGGGATATTTGTTGTTGAAACCGTGGTTATCCTTGAAAACGCGGACTTACGTCAAACCAAAACCCAACAAAAACGAACAGCGTTTTTACAATCTACATGAGCCAACAATTCATCAGCAGTTCTGCAAAATTGTTCGTCGTCTTCTTATCGAGTTAGAACCTGTCTCTTATACACATCTAGATGTGTATAAGAGACAGGTATCAGCCATGGCGCAGCGCAGTTTTAGGGATAGATGGCCGGTTATAGTTTCACGGCTCCATCCTGCTAAAGCGCGACCAGCCCGGCTAAACCCGGCGCCGGTCTCGGCTCAAAATTTTAACTGGGCAGGGTAATCTACTACGTTTTCCAATGTCGAATATAATTCAAAAGAATTACTCGAATTCAAAGAAGTTTGAAAAAATAGCTCTAATTCAAAGAAGTTTTCTCTTTCTAACAAATGCTGTCTCAACCAAATTGGTTTAGTGAAACTTTTCTAGTTTTGTATTTAAACATTGTCGAAAAATAGCTCCGAGGTTTCTATTAGCAAGTTTTGATGATTCTTACTGAAAAATCGAAGTGAATTATCGATCATTTTTTGTATATAAAATATTACATATGTTGGCAATACAGGTGTAATGGAGACTTATACATTTTCTTGTGATTTACAAGGCACTGAACTTATGAATTTTTTCTGCTCCTTTGATTTTCGAGCAAATTTGACCTCATTCTACCTAGGGAATATAAAAATACATCACTGAGAGAAAGTTTCTTAAAAGGCCCTTCTCAAGTCCTCGAGATACCTCAGTTTTAAAATCAGGGGCCAACAAAGATATGCCACGGGAGTGACCAGAAGTTGGAGATTTAGGGCCGTGTGATCGGGGACATTTTCACCACCTCTCCTGTGAGGGCTCCAATTCCAAAGTTTTCCACTTTTGAGCTAAAATTGTTTTTCACAGTTGGTTTGAACAGGATCCAACTTAGTTGTAATTTCATCGAAATTGATGATGGTTAGCAGGGGCAGAGTTTTAAGAGTGGTGCACATGACATTGAATGACCTTATTTAAATTGGAAAAAAATTATAGAACATTATGGAAGATTTTTCAAATCAGCCAGAGTGGTTGATTGATTTTTGCGGTTCGCATTAATTTCTTGGTTGGACAACTATTTCGCTGCAAATTGACTGCACTCTTTCCATAATAAGCAGACACTAACAAAAGCTGGAACTCCTCAGCAAAAGCTGACAGTTCTTCACCTAATGGCTGTTCTAATTTATATGCAGAAGACACTCACCGATGATGAGCAGTAGCAAGCAGATGATCGTCACAGGAAACATCCGGATGGTACTAGGGTAGTATAACTCGAAATGAAATATTTTGGAAATTTAAATACAAGCGAAAGTCAACAAGTTTATGAAGCCCCTTGAAGGAAAAGTATATTCAGGAGAAATATCATCGAGTATGCAGCGCGTTGGTCTGATAAGTTATCGTATTTATAGTAGGCACAGCAGGTTCGGATTTCCCAAAGATTCTCATAGCAACAGCTATTTTAGGTAAGTGCTGTGAATGCAACATGTGGTTCGGTTCGCACTGAGACAAAAATTGTCAATATTTTCGAGAAAACTATTGATAAGTTAGCTGTCCGAAAATATGAAAACAAAGATAACACAGAGCATCAAAAAACATGATAGTAAAGTTATCTTGTTGTTAAGGGTCACGGTTCGTTAGCATTTGGTGTGGCTGCAGATCAAAATTCAAGAATCAATACTATAGGATTCATTCGTAAATAAATTAACGGAATTATCAAACAGGAATAATGATGAAGCTTGGTAGTTAAGAAAACGCAAATATGATAAGAGGACGAGCGCATAACGGCGGGAGTATTGGCAGCACTTACATGAATAGAGCTTACGGGACGAAAGTTTTAACCCAATATAGTTCCAACCTCCAAAATATGAGAAGCAACAAAAATAACATGAAGGTTCAAGTAAGTTATACATTTTAAAGCTCTCCAGTCGAATGTAGGAGAACGTGATCGGTGTTTAATAACGAGTCTAGGCTGGAAGTAAACATCGGGAGTGAAAGAAAGAGAGGATTCAAGAAAGTGGGACATACGCCCTTACACGTGTGTAAACCAGCTTATATTACAGAACTTAGCAAGGTTTTTAATTGGATTAATCTTGAATAATTGAACTACCATCCAAATAATTTCATCCTGCAATCGCTTTCGACTCGTGTTTAGGACTGTTTGTAACGTAGTACGCCCATCAACCCTTATACTTCAGCATCAGGATTTTCATGCTACTGAACGGCATAATTAATTTTTTTCAGTGAACGTCTTCCTTCGACATCTTCGGCTTTTTATAGCATATAGTAAGCTTTGAGTTCACATCTCTTTTTTATTGGACGCGATTTATCGCAAATTTTCTCTGTCCTGTCGAACAAACGCCAAAGCATGCCACCTCTAGACGCCATCCACGCATGCCACCTCAAGACGCCATCTACGCATGCCACCTCTAGACGCCATCTACGCATGCCACCTCTAGACGTCATCCACGCATGCCACCTCTAGACGCCATCCACGCATGCCACCTCAAGACGCCATCTACGCATGCCACCTCTAGACGCCATCTACGCATGCCACCTCCAGACGCCATCCACGCATGCCACCTCCAGACGCGATCTACGCATGCCACCTCCAGACGCGATCTACGCATGCCACCTCTAGACGCCATCTACGCATGCCACCTCCAGACGCGATCTACGCATGCCACCTCTAGACGCCATCTACGCATGCCACCTCCAGACGCGATCTGCGCATGCCACCTCAAGACGCCATCTACGCATGCCACCTCTAGACCCCATCTACACATGCCACCTCCAGACGCAATCTACGCATGCCACCTCCAGACAAATTGCCAATAGAATCGTTCGAAAATTAATCTATGTAAATATTTTTAGCGAACCTTTTGTTAGCTTAGTTTTAAGTCTATTTTTTATGCGCTCCTATGATTTACTTGTTAATCCGACCTTTAGAGTGTGTAGAAAGTCAACAACGTATCAATAGTTTCATGTTAGCTCAGTTCGTAGCCCGCGTCAAAACTGCCCACAATATTTCGGTGCGTAGATTTATGCCTTCCTACAAGTTGTTTATTGTTCTGATTATTATTTGTTATATTCGAATATTATAAGCATACAATGAAGTTTATAGGGCTAATATATTTGTTTGTTCTTACAGATACAAGTTTTTAATCCAATAAACGGGATATTTGTTGTTGAAACCGTGGTTATCCTTGAAAACGCGGACTTACGTCAAACCAAAACCCAACAAAAACGAACAGCGTTTTTACAATCTACATGAGCCAACAATTCATCAGCAGTTCTGCAAAATTGTTCGTCGTCTTCTTATCGAGTTTAAACAGTGGTTATTGCCCTTAATAACAATTGCTTTGAATTTCATATTAGATTGGATTTCCCAGTTCCCTAATTCGTTCGAAATGGTTTCTTATTTTATTATGGCGAAGATTGTTATTTATCAAGAATCAAGTGAAGTGTGGACATGAGAAGCAGAATTTAGGGTCGTTGAAGACTAAATATATCTAATGCGATTTATTCTTGCGCATTCCTCAATAATATACGTACATAAAATGTCGTGAACCGTTTGCTTCTTTCAACAATTAACGTGAAGTTATTACGGATATCATAATATATATTCACTAATCCTATGCCTTTTTAATCGGATTCTTTGCAATCGGAAATAATTTACGGGGTTAGAATTCTTTGAGCTTCCTCATCGCTGTAAATAACAATCAGTTGATATGTTACCGTATCAGACTAAGTGTACAAACCTGTCGGCAAAAAAAAAAAAGAAATCATTGAAAGTCGCTATCACCTTGCATCTAAGTTGACCATGTTTCGACCCCTAATAAATTACTGCTCTATTACTGCCTAGAACCGGACACCGAAGAGCTGGCGATGTCTAGATACGAGTATCGGCCTTCCTGTGCAATTCCTGTTGTGTAAAAGCTGCTTCCTGCCCCGACCCTGCTGCTAATCTGCCTTCCGGGTGCCAAATACGTCTCACAATTTCGAAAGTGTTAAGGTATTTTAGGATATAATTGAGAGGGGTGATCTGACAGAGAGGATTATCGGGCACGATTTATGTTGGGTAAACGGAAAAGTCTTAGTATTTTGCCTACATTTTTAGGAATGTTTATATTTTACTAGACAACGTGACGCTAAAATCTGCAATCACAAATTTTTGAACAAAGTGAAATAATTTCAATATCACTATTAATGATATCTTTTTGTTTGTTTCCAAATTTTGATATAATGGAATCAAATAAGATTTTTGGTAGTAGATATTTCCTCTAGAAGTCATGTTAAGCTCTAAGTAAGCGAAGAGATTAAATAATTTCACATTCGCTTCATCGAATTTAATCATCTTAAAGGAACATGTATACCAATTAAAGCATTAGTCTGCGGAACACACGCAAAACAGGGAATGAAAGTTGGTAGAGACACTCATGTATTAGTAATGAATAAATGGCAGGAAAATGGCACAACACACGAGCGTAAATAGACCTGGGCCGTACAATAAAAAATTACGAATACGATTTCGTAACTCTAACCCAATCACTTACTGCAGCTTCATGTCATTACTAACGGCCAATCACGTTAGTAATCAGCCAGTCACTAACGGCTTTTCAATCTAAACCCACCAATAACTGACAAAAAATCGACCGATATGTGTATTTAGGCTACCATGTGTGCCTAGGCAGCTTCATGTACTTAAGCCACCTAGTGTACTAAGACGGTTACTTTTATAAGAACAAATTTTGGTAAAACGGCCCCAGAAAATGAACTAACTCGAGCAGAGACGACCTAACCCGAAGCAGCTGGACCTCTGAAGCTGGCCATATAATTTTTAAAATATAACAATAGTCAGCCAAGGGAGCCGGCATTCGCTAGCAACAACTCTTGCGGATGTTGACAAATAAAATCAGCAAATGAATAGTTGAACACTCTAATCTTAATTAAAAACTGCGGGTGAATTCACATAGATTCATAACACACCAATTTTGACGTTTTATCTCTCTTCTGCCAGTAAGAGAAGTTTAATATTCTTAAAGAACATTCGGTCTACAAGCATGTGCATGTTATCTGAATGGACCTCAACCTGTGAGTGGCTGATAATAATTGAGATAACATCGGTGGCTGGATAGCGCTATGCAGAGGCCATCTATACACCCGTCCCTGATCTAATTAATTAGCTTGAATAATCTATTTAATTGGTTGATGAAGGTGTAAGGACGGGACGCGTAGCTGAATTTCTGCAGCTTATACAGGAGAGAACGCGATCACTCATCGCGTGCTGCAAGAAATGAAAATGTCATCAAAAGAAAACTAATGGCAATAAATATAGGTAAATTAGTAATGGTACGAACAAATTTGTTCACTTGAACCTGTTCAAATTCACTTGAACCTGTTCACTTGAATTTGTTTACTTGAACCTGTTCACTTGAACCTGCTCAGGCACAATGTGCTCATTTACTTGACTATACATTGGAATTCGCGTTGTAAAACCTTGATTACATTGAAATATTCATACATTTACATATATTCATATATGGTAAGCTCAATAAATACAGTTCTGAAATATCTAAATTATTTAGTTAGAATTTCTCAGCGTAGTAAACGTTTCAACGTATTATTTTCATCGCTCCGACTTTTGAATTACTAAAATTGAGAAATACACAGCGTTTTTTAATACTTTTTAATTGGTTCAATACTTTGCATAACTTTTATATAATAAATTCAAAGTATTTAAATCACAGCATCGCCAAATCTTATATTCGTTGGTTATTTTTAATACGTCAAAAAACTATTCCTTTACCAAATCTGTCAGAGACAGAATTATAAACTATTATGATATATGTTTTCAACCTGGTCGCGCCTTGTTTTCAACAAGGGGCGAGGTATATCCAGTCAAAACATATGTCGAGGTATAGAAATGTCAAGTCATCATTTGTAGTTGTTCATATAGGAGGCTTCAACGACTTCGAATGGAAATCTTTTCATGACTGAAACGTCTGAGAAAAATATCTGAAGAACATCTATCTCAAAGATGAGTTACCGTTTCAATTTCTAGCTATTCTTTTAGATTTTACATAGTCATTAATATCCTGTTTACCTGTGAATATATGTAAAATGGTTCATACGAATGACTGTGGCCAGTGTTATTTCAAATAATTTATTTCCTGCCCCCCACACAACCACCAAGCCATTATTGCCAGATTCCGGAAGGGTCACAGAGTTGGTGTAGTCGCTCATTACCCAGTTAGAACTTCAAGCCCCGACCGGAGATGTTATTGGCTTAATTAAGCCGGACGGAGCAGTGAAACTATAACCGGATATCCATCCCTAAAACTGAGCTGCGCCAGGGCTAATATAGAGACAAATTCTAACAGCTCGGCAAGGACGGAATGCTGCGCTGTTGCAGCGCTGGCACATGGACCTCGCGGCAGCGTTCTGAGCAGAGTAGCCATGCAGGCCGTGCATTACAAAGGGGGTTTTGAGAGAGGGAAACAGGGGGAATTAGAATGTAAACGTTCTGAGCAGAGTAGCTATGCAGGCCGTGCATTACAAAGGGTATTTTGATAGAATGAAACAGAAGGAATTAGAATGAACTCCATGCTCCATCTAAAACGCATAATACGATATTTGGGTTCATTTCTTGTGCCAGTTATGATATTTACATCACGTCATTATTTTAATAGTTTGAATTAGGCAAGAATTTTCTTTCCAGTTTTAACACGCAAACAGAAACGTTTACGCTCATTCACGCTTTACGGAAGCGAGAAATCAATCAGTTTATAATGAGAAAACTTTCTACCGTGGATGCCCGGAAAACAATAAAAAAACATGAATGTAATGGCAAAAATAACATCGAAACAGATTTTCTTTGAAAATGTGTATGAGACCAGCTCCATCATCAGTTCATAAAATTGATGAAATTTTCCTGCGTTTCGGAGCTAGTATCCGAAACGTCTTCATTGAAGATATGTTGAATTTAATTGACGTTTCACGTGCTTTCAAATTCGTGGTGAAATAGCGGTTTAATGATTTAAATAGGTTGTTAATTTTCATATCAATCAATTGGATGACATAAATCTAATGCAAAAATAAAATAAATTGCGATTAAAATTTAGCTTATTATTCACTTACATCCAACTGACGGTATCATTCGAGTGGCAACTGAGTTCATTTGTCTGAAATTAGTGCAGGTGAATATTGTCTACTATCTAATAATCACTCCGACTTTTCCAGAGCCTCAAGAGCAGCTTTAGGCTGATTTGAGCGGGCGGTGTTCATTGAGTGCTGCGTGTCGGCAGGACAGAGCACACTAGCTGGGCAGGTACTGAGAGAATAATTATCGCTTTTACGCGGCTGGCGATATCGTCTCTGATGCGGACATTTCTGCTCTATCGCGTCTCTACGGCGGCCCTATATCCGGCGTCAGCCAGCTGTATTCCCTGCTCTAAACTTTACCTTCGTATTATTTTCCAAAGCCTACTAATGAAATTTTCAAAGTGTGAGGCGCTTACAGCCTCGTCTCTATTAATCTCGGCGACTTTATTCTTAAGTAATAGGTATTAAAACTTTTGCATTCTGATCCTGACTCTAAAACCAGGCCATCAGTTACTGATATCATTTACGGAGATGATCCATACTTCTCCCGCTTGCAAAATACAATGCCAACACTCTAGTAAACACTGACCCAGGAAGAAATTCACACTGCACCAACCATCAGATACACAGTTCATCCTTGCCCGAGAACCTTGCACACCAATAGCTCTCTCACCAGCCAGCGATGCGTTCAGTGGTGAAGAGGGCCTTCCACTCTTCATACTTCAGGTTCGGTGAGCCTACGGTGCCTTCGAATGAGAGGAAGAAGAGGCCTTTTTCGCCTTTGAACACTTGGCCAGGCAGGAATTCTTTGTGGCAGAAAATCATTGAAACTGTTTGGAAAATTCTTCAACCAGCCTTCTTGGAGCTTACTACGAAGAAGCAAAGCGGGCTCGTCTTAAGGCAGACCCGCGGCGCTCTGATATAATTGCTTTAACTGTGTACTTGAACGGTCATCCGAATTTCCGCTGTACCTAGTTTTGTGCCGCATTTTCCTAAATATTTACTTCCGGCCTTTATTTGTTGTGCACAACCTTAGCCTATTTATTCCTTTAATTTATGGTACATGTTTTTGTCAACTAATTTCGAACGCTTTGGCTGGCCCGTCAACCTTGGAGTCTGTTAGCCCTTATAAATTCATTTGCTTATACTATAACCTTAGTTGACCAGCACTTTAAAATTCTGATTAGACCAGGGTAGCATTCGACTTTGATTGACGGGTATTGTTGAGTCTCTTACTTAACTTTACCTATTAAAATTTAACCTATAAAAGCCAAAGTGTTCATGTTAGTTGTGGTGCGTTTATACGTGGAAAGGTGGCTACCTATTTAACTTATATATAGCTCACAGTTACCAATATCGTCTAAATTAATACTGCACTTAAACTATCGTCAAAGCTTGCATGTTTAAATGGACACGACACCTCTGAAAGCACAGTTTGTGCACTTATTTTGGTTTAATAATGTGAGCACTGATCTGGAATTAATTCAATACTGAAACTCTGAAATTTTAACAGCTTAGTACATGTAGCGCCGTGGTTTTAATTCAACGTATCTTTTCATTCAGCATTTCATCCTCTAAACTTCAAGTTACGACCACCACAAAGCCGACCAGGACGCTATTTTTCTCTGAAACTGGATTACATCATGAAGAATACTAATTCCTTTACAGCTTAAGATAAATGATTAAATCGGTTCAACTCCAATCATGGGGTTGAACTTGTTTAAACCTTACTTAATTATTGTGAAATAACTTTTGGATTAGGATTAAAATCTGCGTGGGGATAAATACCCCACAAAACAACAAGAAATAATTTACTAACAATTTGAAGCGTTATATAATCAATAAACACAATTGATTTCTTGCACTCATAAATATGCACAAAATTAGACATCCTGCCTGAACTCCTTACAGCAGTCGGTTTAAACATGAAATCTTCGTGTAAATATTAATTCTCTCTTAGTTAGTTATCGCATCTGCAGAATGAATGTTACTACTTTTTGTGATGAATCGATTAGATTATTCGAGAATGCAGAGCGAGAATGGAAGGAATGTTGGGAAGCAGCAAATCTCTGCTCCCACAACATTGACATTACTGGGCTCACTCAAATGCAAAAAAAAAAAATATTAAAGAAACATACATTGGGCTCCCGTCTTCGATTTTTGATTTTATTGCCAGCTTGCTTGCAGGTTGGCAAAATCCATCCTCACGGCGCTCCAAAAGATCAAAGTCCTGGAAGGTCAGCACGGCTCGCTCACACTTGCCGGCTTGCAGCACGATGTCCATTGCTACCCCTGCGCATTTGATCACATGGAATTACGATGTCTAGTGGAGGCGCGTTCGTATTAGAAGTATTGGAAATAGTAGCAGTGAGCTCAGCGTTCAATCGACCGAATCTGGCCCTTCGCCGCTTCTAGACATCGTTGAATTCCTACAGCTTGACGGATTGCTGGTACTCTCAACATTATCTACTGGGCTACTCTGCCACCACATTATGGGAAATAAAACAAGGCAAAATTCTGTGACTAACTGAGAAACTATGATTAAATAGGTAAAATTATTACCAGCCATCAACTTGTATTTGTTGCGTCACCGCACTTTAGAACGGAAAAGTTCACTGATGGGAAAGACTATTTTAATAATCATTTATGGATATGTATTGGTTTCGTTTCCAATCGATAATGGGGAGACACTCAAGGCACTAAATTCGGGTACTGCCTAGGCTTCAGCCGAATAGTCGTTACCTTTGGCGCAAAGTGATCCGGGCTTTGCTAGACCACCCGATCGAAATCAGTCTCTTGTCAGAATATTTTTTCGACTTTATAGTCGTCTGCGAGTATGAGAAGGGTTGGCCGAACCGAGTCATACCGAGCTTGTAAAGTTCCCAGAGGCAGGATATGCTTGAGCCGAAGAGATATAGAGCGGCTGATTTTTTGCGCCGTGGCAGCAGATAGATAGAGAGTCCGTGGGCCTATCTGAAGTCCGTGGCAGCACCTACTCTGTGTCTCCCATCCTCTAAATTTTGTTAGGCTTTTGTTTTCATTGATACGTATTATTGTTCACACATAGCTGCTTCCAAAGAGTAAAACAGAGAAAATCTTACCCGAATCTGAGTGTGCATATATCAATTTTGCCAGCAGATTATCTCAATTTTGACCTCAATTTTTGATAAATGCACACCTTCGATGGATTAATAAAATGAAAAACAAGTGAGCAATCATTGGTCTTAGGTTAGGTTTTGTAACAATGTTACTTCATTTTTCCATACCACAGCCTGAAGTTCCTGAACATTCAGGGTTCTTGACCACAGTATTGTTCATCGTAATAGTGCTTGAATTTGTCCAAAATAATTTCAGCATCGCATCTGGAACATAAAAAATCGTTGAAGAAAACAATAAATTTTGTTTATGGTTTGACATATGAATCAAGGGAGTTGAATACATCCCATGGAAGATTTGTTTGCTATTTAACTTCTCATCATACACAAACCAGTAGCAAGAACGACTACTGTGTACAAAATTTCTCATGAAATATAATAAATATCTACTCATCGTGATCATGATCTCGTGACTTTTATATATAGTTTACACGCATCAGTGCATGTTATATGATTGTGTTAGTCATGAACTCCCGTTCATAGGTGCTAACAATATGCTAATGGAATCATCCAAATATATAGTGTTCATTGGGATATCATATCAGAAATTTCAATTTCCATCAATTAACATAGTTTATATATTTTCGCTTCTTGAAAATTATACTCAAATTATAACGATAGAAACGAAGATTTAATTTGTAACAATAGTAACGTCGTGAAAAATTCCATTTTCGACTCGTTTCACAGTACATTTCAATGTCAAACATCCCTTAAATCATATTCATAATCTAGAAATGTTAATCCTTAAATCTTATCCGATATATGCATATCAATTAGTTTAATGCAAGCGTTCGAAGCATCAAAAGATTCCACGGAAAATTTCCAAATGAGAAAATTAATCATGTCCACTTGGCTCTGTACCGTCATAGGCCATCTCCAGAACTTCACAGTTCTTGCCCTTCGTGCCTGGCGGGCAGAGGCAGCTGCAGGCGGGGCCCATGTAGCCGTGGTTCAGGCAAGGGTCATTCTCGAGCTTGCATGTCTTCAGGTTGGTCCCTGCTGTAATAGGAGATATTCTAAATGAAGGTAAGTGAGTATGTAAAAGAGGTATTAGAGGTATATTCTCATTACCACAGCATATAATAACTTTCACGAAAGAAAAAATATGACGAGACACGTTGTGATAAGTTTATTTCCATAGACAGAAAAATTAAATTAAGAATTTCATTCAGGAATATGATTTGCATTTCTTTTAAGAACTCTGGTCCCTTTGAATGCGTGAATTAGTGAAAATTTGGAACATTTAAAATGACGTAGTATTCGAATATTGATTCTAGCCAATTCGTAAGCTTAAAAATCTCACTTTCTCCAAATCCCGCCCAAAGGAAAACAACATTTTATATCTAGAGCTATAGCTCGAGTTGTGAAGGCAGTTGTCGTCCTTCAGACCAACTTACCTAACATAATCTCATTTATATGGTCACAAAGTGTGGGACAAATTAGTTCAGTAATAATTGGTTGTTTTACAAGCGATTGAATCAGCAAAGTGAATTAACCACTGTTTAAAAAATTCACTGGTGGTAGGTATAATGATTTGATTTAAAAATGTATCATTTGATTCCAGTGCATGGAAATTCTTTAGAATTCTACCATTTATAGTGTAAACATTTTTCGTCTAGTTTAGTTAATTCTACACTATTAAATGCACGTACAATAAAAAAGACAATGTTGAAAAGGCGGACCATAATTTTTTTTTATTATTTCTCACTTTTCGTTCAATCAGGGTCGAGAAAGTTCAAATTTTTTCGTTCAAAGTAGCAAATTTGAGATGATCCAAACATGGTTTCCTATAATATAAAACACTGTTACCTATAATACATAACATGGTTTCCTATAATATGAAACACTGTTACCTATAATATATATAACATGGGTACCTATAATATATAATGCGGTTACCTATAACATATAACATGGTTACCTATTTATAATATATAACATGTTTACCTATATTATAATAGAAATTTAAAAGCGAAGAAAACTCCACAAAAATTCAGCATTTCTCTATTGAAAACGTTTCGGAGACCAGCTCCATCGTCAGTTCGATAAATCTAGAACACAAATACAGTCAGAAAATAAATAAAGTTTGGAGTCATAAGAAAGAAAAACAAAAACAACAGAAGTTAAAACCTAAATTTACAGGCAAAGGGCAGAATAATAAAGAAATACCTATCTATTCACAATTTCTAATGGATAAGAACTGTAGGCAGCATTTAAACTAGGCTTCTCTTTAAAAATATACAATGATTCCAAAATGCGCAGATCGGAAGCACCAGAACTATACGCTAAAATCTTAAAGTCAGTGTCGGACACCGGAACGTTGCACTGTTCGGCGTGAGTGCGCACAGCCTCATGTGGAGGGCGCGATAGTAACTGCCCAGTCCTATAACACCTCCCTTTATGCTCAGCGACCCTAGTGTAAAGGTTGCGTGCCGTCATTCCGACGTACGCAGATGCACATCGTGCACAACTAAATTTATAAACTAGGGACGATCGCATGTGAGAAGGGAGGATATCCTTGTACCTAAAAAACGAACCTATTTTGAAATTGTTAACCAGTAAGATACGAAGATTAATGTCCGGTAAGTATTTCATAAACAAATCTCTTAATTCTTTTGACATAACTTCGCACGCATGGCCGAAGTATGGAAAAGAACAGTAAACCACTTTTCTACTATCAGGCTCTGGAACAACTTCACTGTATCGCTTAGACATGAATTTCTTAATCTGGGTAAACACCAGGCCAGAAGGAAATCCATTAAGCGAGAAGGCGTTGCGCAAAAATTCAAATTCAGAATGCATGGCATGGAAAGTCGAGCATATACGAAAGCCGCGGTGTAATAGTGTTTGAAACCCGTTTAACTTGAATCTAAAAGAATAAAAACTAAAGAAGCTGGTGCTTAGGCTGGTGAAAGTTGATTTTCTGAAAAAAGATGTTTGAAAATGGCCATTAGATTTAGTAATATTGCAGTCTAGAAAGGACAAACTATTGTTCGATTCAAGTTCCATTGTGAATTTAATAGAATTATGTTGCAAGTTTAGGTAATCGAAGAAAAGTTTTACATGAGAGGGATGCTTGAAAATAAGAAAGGTGTCATCAACATAGCTGTTGTAAAAAATTGGTTTAAAATCAGATATGCTCAGATATAATTTTTAATAACAGATATTTTTTTGACTGGTCAGAGACCAGTCTTGTTCACTGCGAATTTCGGTTAGTATCGCCATATAACTCACGAATGAAAAAAAATTTCACGAGCTAAACATTGCCGACAGGCTCTAATGAATACGTGTACCAAGTTTCATAGAGTTACCTTCATTAATTTGGCAGATATTGCTTGTTCACTGAATTTGGGGAGTGGCCGTGAGACCGACCACAAGTCCGGCCGTAAATTTGTCCGAGACGTACATCACAGCGGGGCACGCCAGAGTTGCCAATCCCGCTATATCTAGCGTATTTTCAACGCATTTCGCGGAATAGAATTAACTTTATCTGAAAAAATGCATGCAAAATGTAGGTAAATTTATCTTCTCAGCTACAAAATTTTATTATTTTGGGTATTTTGGGTTTAAAGTACCAGGTTTTACCTTGACAGTCATTGAGAGGTCTGGTGGCAACACTGGTGCACGCACGGGCTAGCCAATCAGTCCTTACTCGCGGGTGGAGGTGGTTGGTGGTTGTGCACTATGGATCTATCGGTGTTCTGCATGTAATGTATGATAATTCGTAGCAAGTTTAGCATGATAACTTAGTTTTAGCAGGCTCTCTAGTGCTTTAAAGTGTAGATAGTACATTGCCATATATTGCGCGTTTCAATGTGTGAACTGTTGACCTGATGTGATAGAGAAAAGTTTTCCCGTCATGTCTGGCTACGACTTAACGCGAATTGGTCTAGAAGTTTCTGAATAAATTCAATACTCTGTAAGGCGCCTCTTCGATCATAGTATTACACGTTTTCAATCTCAACTGGAGATGATTGATCCAATTAATGTTTCCAAAGCATTTAGAAATTTGTGTGTAATTACGAACAATATTTCGTGAAGTTTATTTCGGAAGTTTAAGAATGATAGTTCATATATTTTTTGATCGTTCCAGGCTGTTAACGAATTCATTCAGTTCCACAATATCAACTAAATAAACAAATATTAAAGGAAAATCAGGTTTCATAATTCTAGATCCAATACGAAATGTGTACATGTTCGTGTATTAATATTAATCCTCTTGCATTTCACCCTGTATAACGCGAGAAATGTTGCGGTGGAATCTTCTAGATATCTGCATACCGGGTCGTATATAGATAGCCTTCCTGACGTTTCTGGGGCTGTATAATTCCCACTCTATGAATTGTCTGCTATTTTGCGTTATTAAATAAGTTGATCAAAGGGTTTTCATGGTAAAATGTACTCCTGGGGCCGTATTATCAAAACTTCATATACCTATACGCAAAATCGACTTACGAGTGGCGTAAGTGCTGATATGATGACGTAACTCTAGCGGTGGTATTATCAAAACATTTGCGCGGGAAGCTACGTAACGTACGTAACTGTACGCCTGCTCGGAGATATCGTAATGTTACGGGAGAGCGGGTAACTATTAATAAATATAACAGCTGCCTAAACGCTCATTGTCCCCGGGCAGGAGATGCTACTGGTAACGAGGGGTGACGCATACAATAAGACATACTAAGGCACAAGAATAAAATTCAACCCGAAGTTTTATTCAATCTAGACAAGAAACTTAGACAAATATAAATACCAACTACCTACTTCATCGGCTACTTAACTAAAAAACATTTATTCAAATAGTCGACCCGCGACAATTCTAAAACCTATTGACCTTTACACAAAACTGAACACGAGACGCGCCGACTTCCCGAGAGCCGCGTATCTCTTCCAGGGAAAGCCCTAATACATTAACGGGCCACCCCAAGCGGCACAGACACCGGGCCTAGAACACGATGGCTTGACCCAGGCAAGCCTAGGGGGGTCACGCCTCCACGAGGAACTTCAAGACTAGTTAACTCGTCATTAGGCGCTCCAATAGGGTACGACGATAGGCGCCCAACACGGCTCGGCTATGCAGAGCACACGGGAAACCAAGGGGCAGACTAGTCCAGTCGGCTCCCACGTCAGGTAAACACTGGAGGCAGTCGGCTTCTTCCAACGGTGCACGTCCCCGGTAAACACCCTTGAACAAACGCCTGAGAAGAACACGGTCGGATCTCAGAAGCCGACGCCACACCAGAAAAGGTCCCTCCCACCTGGGAAGCAGAATATGCCATTAAATCTCTCAAGCAAAAATAGGAAAAAACCCCACTTCACAGTCCACTGAACTTCATATAAATTCTGAACCGGTAATATTAACAGCGTCTATGTACGACTCCTTCACACAAGCCGAGCCTAACCGGCAATCACAACCAGAACACTAACACCTCCTCACCTCATCCACGGAAGCCAACGAACCACATTGCCAGCCTAAAACCGCTCAGCCCGCTCGTGACCTCGCGGCAGATTCGTTTAGAGAACACCTGCGTGTCAAACCTCTGCAGTAAGTGGAGTGTTGCACAAGTTTAGAGGGTCTGCTGAAGCAATAGGAAACTATTGATTTACTAGCAAGTAGCAACACGGTGAATTGTGATAGAATTTTGTCAATAATCCGACATATAATATGTGATCGTGCTAAACGGTGCTTTTGGGATAAAAATGTCAATTGCCTTTTGTGCTATAATTTACAAGTAAATGTTTATATTCATATCTTAGAGTTTTATGATCATTCACTTGAACAATATATTAATGCCTTTTTTATTCAAAATTATATTGAGGTTGACAAGCCAACCATTTTTCTAGTTCTCTGCAAACAAATTTATTTCTTTGCACGACAGTCGCAACTCCAACTCACGATATTTTCTAAATTCTTTGTAACCTTCTAAAAAATTCTTCTAATTTCGAATGGGAATAATGCATTTACATATTTGCCCAAATTGCAGGAATATTTGGTTAATGATCACAACAACATGTGCATTGCTATTTGGATAACGTCTCGCTCATTTATCCAAATACACCCTAGTCTGGCACCGCAAATGCCGCTGACACCACACATCTTGCTTTCATCCAGGCGCACTGCGCACTGGTCGAGAGGAGCTTACTGGAGCTATAGGAAGAGCAAATCCATAGCCTCTGATTGGTCAGTTAGCCAGATGGTTTTGTTAATACGCTTTTAGCTAAGACTTGCGTACGAAAAATTTGATAATGTCAAAATTAGGGTGTACTTGCGTAACACGTAACTTTTTTGTCGTAAGTACAAAAAGTTACGAAGTTTTGATAATCTTGCCCCTGTTGAAGCGTAAAGAAAATGTTTAAAAGCAGCAACTTGAAAGCATGAAATCTAATGTCTGCTCCCAAACCTGGTCTGGTTCTCGCAGTACATTCAAACCGCTAGTAGAAAATTTTAAAATTACTTGATCAAATTCGGATTGAATGTTTTTTTAACTGCTATTTTATATTGATGGTTTGGATGAAAGAATTCTTCAAACTTAACCATTAAACTATATAATTTAAACTTTAAACTATGATCTTTGACATGAAACGATTATGAATGTCTAGGACCGCTTTTGGATACATCGCACGGCAGGCAAGGGATTTATGTAAAAACCCTGTTACCTTCAAATTTTTTTATTCGTATCGTGCATGAATCTTTTCTTAGACAAAAATAATGATATTATCTATAACTTTGCGACGGAACTGTCAGACACAAATCACTTGTCTTAGTTTGGCTGGATCTTCACTTAACGAATATTTTTTATATTAAAAATATTGAAAATCCTACTAATCCCACCGGCAGTTACTAAACATCTTCCATTTCAGAGTTTTGCACCGAGTGTAGATATTGGTTATGCTGCTTTTATTCAACCAATGAGAAAAGAGAATACATTTACACCAGACAAGATGGCCACCGCCACGATTGAATGTGACATTTGTAATGAGCAATACAACTCAAACGACCGCAAGCCGCTATGTCTGCCTTGTGGTCACTCGTTTTGCTTCTATTGCATCACGCGTTTATTCAATGTTCCCGAGACCAAAAACTGTCCGAAATGCAGAAAACTAATTTCTCAAGATGCCGATCAATTGCCAGTTATCTTCGCATTGATTCCAACCAATGAGAAATCACTTCCAAGTGCTGTGGGTTCACCGTCAGAAGCGCTGTGCCCCCAGCACCAGAAGGCGCTGGATTATTTCTGCGTGGACTGCGTAGAGTCCGTGTGCTTCACTTGCTGCAGGGCCACGCACGCCACGCACAAAATAGAGATGATAGACGACCTGCTTCAGGATAACGAGAACGTTAATGGCGTCTGGGCGAAAATACGGTCCACGTTGCAGAACAAACTCGACAGCGTTAGTTCGGTCGTCACGTTATCTGATGGTTTATCGGGCTTTATTGATGACATCATCAAATTGAAGCCTGATTTTGATGGCTGGAAGGATTTGCTGTTGGCTCAGAAAGTGTCAACCGAGCAGGACCTCCAGGCCTGAGATGCCTCGGTCACCAGACTGGATGGAAACAAGAGACTCAATTGCAAGGAAATTCTCTGCCGTCTGAAATTGAACTTTGGAGAAAATGGAAAGCTACCTGAAATCAAGACATTACTGGATGCTGCCGCTAAAACAAGTGCGTCGTTAGAGGTGAGTGAAATATTTGCTATAATACATGGATAGATGCGATGATTGTCTTGGGATCATACATGTCATTGTGCTGAAGGTATACCTGTCCTGAAAGCGCTAAATGACGAATAATATTGTCTAAATGAATGATTTTGATCGCGTCTTGTTTGAAGCATTTCGCTGAGAAGAAGTCGAATTCTTTTGTTTGAGTTTCAAATTTTTAGCGTGGCATATGAAAATATTGTTCGATCATTTATTCAGCCTGACTAGTCTAACGCCGCGGTAAAGGTGATATTTTTCTAGCAGATTATTTTCTATCAAACATATACTTCTGTTGGTATTGATTAACTTATGAATGATCAAATTAAATTATCAAAAAAGCCCAAATTTTATTTAGTGATCTACGATGAACAAAGTATAGTATTAGTTACTCTAAAAACGCATATTCACCGTAATAATTGAACGTTTTCTGTTTCCTACCTCTGGGGAATTTCTGTTTAGTAACAAAGTTACTAATTAATCTCTTTGTAATAGAACGCAAAATGACCTTTTGAAAATCGAGACTTAGCAAAACTTAAACTTAAATGAATTAATCTGATTGAAATTTTCCTCGCCCTACAGCTACAGACGTGTGAGGTCATGCCGATTGGCAAACCTTGGATCATCTCCAGCAGTGATGAAGGAGAACGAGCCCTCGCAAGCCTGGCCAGCAACAGGCAGCCCAGTCACCTCGTGGTGCTGTCCTCCCACACCCGCCCCATCCCGGTGCTGGGGGAGCTGCTGTCCACCCACACCCGCCCCATCCCGGGGCTGGGGGAGCTGCTGTCCCGCCTCGCCGCCCTCTACTCCGGCGACATCAGCCTGCTGCCCCTGGACTCCTTCTGGAGGCCGGCAGGACAGTCGGATGGAGGCTTGGGAAATATCGTCGATGAGTTAAGGTGGGTCGTGTAATCTCATAAGTTACCGCATTGTTTTAGCCCCCGAATACAGTTCACACTTCGTGCTGCTTGCAGCCCTTCAGCCTTGCCGTGACAGATGCCACGAAATAATCTTCTAGAAAATTTAATATATTTTCATTCCATGTTCTTGCTAATGTTACTCTCTTTAATTAAATTCACAAACAAGAAAAATTTTCTGTCTGAAAGTCCCGAAAAGGGCAAGAAAAATTAACTTTAAGGGAATTTCTCACACACTTCTGTAATCTCCTCAAATTCTGATTATCATTTACCATAAGGATATTACATGGTTGTCAATATCATGTGTTTATATCATTATTTATTATATGTTTATATGTTACATTCATTTTATGACAGTACAAGGCTGACTGCCGTGTACGTTTCCCCCCACCAAGTCAGTTGGGATAATTTCAATTGCAACATCCGTCTCGACTGCCGAGCCGATGCACTGTGTTGTGCTAAATTGAAAATACGTACTATCAGTGAGTAATTCATTGTTTTCTTGTATATTCATACATATATACATATGATTTTCTCATAATTATCAAGTCTTTCAAACGGCTGTATTTTCGAAGCCGTATGGAATTTTTGTAATTATTGCCAACTTAAACCAAACATGGCCATCGTCAAATGTTTAAATAAACGAAAGTATTCGAGGAGGAAGAAATTATACCCGTTTTCATTCTTATTCTATACCTTTTTATCTCATAATTGATGCAGATTAAGACCGAGAGGAAGTGTGCAGAACCTAGAAGCCAAGCTATCTAGTACTAGAAAGAACTTGTATCAAGCCGCAAATAACGAGAAGTATAAAGACATAAATACTATTGTGACTGATGAATAATAGCGTACAATTTTAATGTTGATGTAATTTGGTCAACAGCAAATTTATGCTGCGCCAAGGGCGTCCCGAACAACGTTGGCACTACCTTAAAGGATCGCGGTGTTGAGGTCACCCGCTGGCACTTTCCCGACATCAAAGATCAGGACGTGGCCTGGTTGTCACACATCCTGTCATCATATTCCGACAACTGCCTTCAAAGGTATGTGTTTTACAGAACGATTAGTACACGTACCACAATATAAGTACATGAGTTGCATGCTAACCCATGCGATGCCATGTGTCTGATTCTCCTACCCCGTTAACTGTCATGAAGAGTATGTGTCGTGCAGTTCGATCTTAATATCTCCATGAGCTGTATTCTAACCCTACTGCTGGCGAGTGATAAGATCATTATTATTATTCTCTCACAATTCAAAACCAAACAAAATTGAACCGGAATCTTGAATGTTACTGATTGCAAAAGGGGCGCCTCCAAGAAACAGGTAGCCTTTCATCCGAAGCTTTCTTTTTAGATTTAATTATCGAGCATTTATTACCCAAACAGAGAATATATTATTTTGTTTTCTCTCCGAAGATCAAATATTTTATTTGTACTCATTATCCCAGACGCATTTATTTAGATTCCTATTTTCGTATTCGGGCCATCGGGTGGTCGATGTGCCTTAACGTAGGGTTTTTAGG
>NW_025941627.1:98274-182502 GCF_000764305.2 Hyalella azteca
TCTCTAAAGTCCATCGTGTTAATCTTGTTTATTGCGTATGAGCAGTCTGTTGCATCATATGCGGCCACACTTGCATCAATTGCCTCATCCAGTGGAATATTGGTGTACATCGACACCACATCCAGGGAAACAAGTAAAACATTTTGGCTCACTCTGAGGTTACTCAAGATACTCAAGAGTTCCTGACTGTCTTTTAAATATGTGCTTTGTTTCTGTCGAACACCAAAAAATGCAAGCAAACTAAAATGTGTTGTAATATTTTGTTATTGTAATGCCTATACTAACTTGCGCTGAAATACACGTATCGATGCTCCTAAGGTGCTCTGAAGTACACGACTCAATGCAAAATTGATTTCATCAAGACTCGATAGAATTGAATGCATAAGAACTCAATATAAAGTTCAATTCGCCTAATCCAGAGCTGCCCGTATCACCCAGATGGTAGAATGCTTGCTAGTATTTGACAGTCCCTTTAATTACGACGTTATCGGGCGAAGCTGCAGCCAGGAAAAGTTCAGCGAATACTCATGCTGGGAAATCACATTTTTGTCACGTACCAACCGCATTTTTGGTATTCTTGAAATATGAAATTCACCCTTTGACGTTTACAAACCTAAGCTTAAGTTAAGTATCCTGATTCATACTAGCCGGTTTCTTTTATTTACGTTGCAACGAAATAGCACTAGTCACAAGGTGACAAAATATGCAAATATGTTACCATTTCTTATATTTTTAACACCTTAATCTAATACGTAAAGTAGGCGACTGGTCCATTTTATCCAATATTACTTAAACTCCATTTTTGAGTATTCATTCGTACATAATATTGTGCAAAACAAAATTACGAATGAATTTTCCTGATAATTCGAAATAAATATAGTTCTGTTATTTGTTATATACCATTCCAGCGTGGAGCTTGTCCTGCCAAGGGATCATCTCTCTGCCGTAGGCGCTCGTCAGCTGTTTCAGAAGATACCAAATATTCGGGTGTTGTACCACGAGCCTAGCGCCGCGCACCTCACGGCAGCTTGTAGGGATGTTCACGCTGCTGCGGACTGCATCGAGTTGTCAACCACCAACATTCTTCAATGGATATAATATCTCAATCGGAAGTTAGGGTCAGGCTAGAAGACATAATCAACCACAGCTTAAAATTATCATTTTACATTTAGATTTTAAATAATGTGAGGTTCCTAAATAATAAATATCCTTAGAGAGTGAATAGCTTTAACGGCGTAGATGCCTTCATTAATGAGCATTTGTATTTTCACAGCATTAGTTTCGGTAGATAATTAGTAAATTTTTTCTGAACAATTTGCATGCAGGTTCATGCAATTACTTTATACCTTTTTCATAGCATTCAATTTAAACATTAAGCAGAACCTGAGTTTGTGTATCCTTTGATATTCCTCCATAGCGATCCCTGGTCATGAGTGAGACGCTGCTGCAAAGGATGTCGGGCAATGACACACCAGACATTTCGTTAATGTAAACTCGAAAATCAATACACGGCTGCTTTTTAAAATAGACACTTTTCGAATTAGATGAATTGATAATAAAGTTTTAATATTCGAGCGGATGAAACCGAACCACGGTGAAAATTCCCCAGCACAGTTTATCAGTTTGAAAACAGAATAATTTCCCTGTACTTTGAAACATTCCATGGCATTATCGAGGAGCAACTGAATGAGCAGCCTTAGCGTTGTCGGCTGACAGCGCGACATAAACTAATTATAGTTTTGATTCTTGGGTCGCACGATTAATTTGCGATGCCGTAGCTCAACTGAACATATTTTCTAACACGTCGTTGGTCGATTTATGACAAGTAGGAAGAAGGGGAAAATTTTCAATTTCACTTCACAATCAATTTGATTCATTTTCATAGCGGTGAATAACCACTTTCACAACTCACCACGGCAACACATAATTGCTACGTGGTCGACAAAGTGATAAGCTAAGCTGTAATTAGACAACCATCTACGGATGGCAGCTGCGTTCTGGGTAGAAAAATTAACTCATACGAGGTAAAAGTTATATTAAGATATATATAAAAAATTCCACATTCTCGTTGTAAAATTACAGAAAATGTTCCAGGTGCAGAAAATATTTTGAGGAGTTGCAGGAAAAAATCTAAAAACCATAGTCTTTTCCACTCATATCGCAGAACACAATAAAGAAACAAGCAATAACCTGTTATTGCAAGAACCAGAGCTATCGTATATGTACTATTTGAATGCATCTTTCAAGCGTCAACTCGTCTCTCATTGCTCCACCGTAGCGATCCACGCATTCAAGGGCTCTCACTCCTCCGACTGCGTATACGCTTTCTACGGCTTCAATTCGTACAGGCTGAAGGCAAACAAGTCAGAATGTTCCTCTCCTTGTATATGTCATTTCCCTTATCTGCAGTTATGACCGCCGCACTTCTATAAGTAGTAAATCTTCATTATAACTTCTCGTTAATTACGTTCATTCAGCTGACGAGAACAACAATTTCTTCCATCAATAATTATGCACATTTCTTTTCCTCGTACGCTTACTAATCAATGGTTTTGAATTCTTCATTATACGGAATCTGTATGAACATTCAAGATATGTAAAATTTTATATCACGACGAATTTTCTCATCGACATCTTTGCTTGCCATAGCTTGTTCAGCGGCAGTGGTACAGTGGCCATAGGGTCAGTGGCCATGGGTTCAGTGGCAACAGGCTCAGTTACAAAGGTACAGTGGCCATGGGGTCAGTGGCAACGGGCTCATTTACAAGGGTATAGTGGCAACGGGTTCAGTGGCAACGGGCTCAGTTACAAAGGTACAGTGGCCATGGGTTCAGTGGCAACGGGTTCAGGGGCAGAGTAACAGTGGCATCGGGCTCATTGGCAACGGTTCAATGGCAACAATTCAGTAGGAGCGCATTTAAACGAATTTATTACGGATGTCACGACAAGGACTACGATTTTGATTAGACGGAACCAGTATGAAACTAGTAATGGCTCTTCGTAACTTTCGTGTATATATAAATATTCGCCTATGACTCAAATTTTCAAAATTTGCGTACAATCTGTATTAAGAGGCTGCGACGAGTATTCAATAACCTTTACTCGATTACAGGTACAAATTTTTATTCATTTCCTATGGGTAAAGAAAAGTGCACAAGACACGCTGACCTGCTTGTGGCGAGCTTCTCATAGGACAGATAAAATTAAATTCGAATAATGAATTAATTTAAATAATAATTGTGTTCATTTAATAGGCCTGTTTCTTCACTGAAATTCAACAATAAAAAGTTTATTGTTCCTATTCGAGAGACGTTGATTGCGAGCGAGGTATAGTGTAAGGCTTCTAGACAAAAATTTTCAACAATTAATCAATGTTATTATTCTAACACGTACGTGGCGTGAGTCGTGGCCATGAGACTGCAGGAGGATGACCTGGGGGGTCGCATGGTGCTGCAGTAAGCGGTCATATAAAACTACGAAGAAAGCAAAGAACAAAACGGAGAAATCTGAACATAAAGAGCCAAAACTCTTCCCAGGACAAAAGCTCGCCTGATAATTGATCTTAAATCTCATCAGGCTCTGATGTGGCTGCAGGCAAACAATTCAACAGATCGCAATTAATTGTTCAGTCGATTAATATCATTACTTAATGTTTAAGCAGGATGGAATTCTTGGAATGGTGGTTCGCATATTCAAGGTCGATACAGTCCGATAACTTGATCATTTTCAAAGTATATGATAAATATAGAATTAAAATCTAAATTTAGAATTTAAAAACAATATTTGTTCACTTGCTCTTATATTACCCCTCCTGGTCCAATATTTGTTCACTCGCTCCCATTTCACCCCTCCGGAATTACAACCTGCATCTAATCAACTGCGGTTGAGCCTAAAACGACATCTGCGGAAAGTTTTTTGGGCCTAGAGAACAACCAGCCCGCATGCAAATTATTGGTAACTTCTTACTTAAGTGAAACATCAACATAAATTGGCAAAATGCAACGGAACGTTTCTTTAAGATTACGATTAAAAGCTATATTGCTGCTTATAAGGAAATCCGCACATAATCCGTAACTCGTAATTATTTCAAGTAATAGACAAGTCGCTAAGCCTACTTTCCGATTTTTAATACGAACTAAATTTAAAATGTTCGTCAAACTAAGACATTGAATATATCAGCTTATCGAGCTCAACATCAACAAAAAATCAAACGGGAACAAATGTCAAATGAAATACATAAAATGTTAATACAAATTCATCTATAACCTTCAGTAGACAATTCTAATTTCACTGCAAATATTACCACGATATTAGTATAGCAGTAGGTAGTAACACTGAAACTAACTTGTAACTCACGTACCCTAAAACTTTGCGCTGTAGGGAGCATTTCATTTGAAAGACTAACGCTGGTCTTCTAAGTAAAAATCAAACCAAATGAAGTGCAATTGATTTATCTCTTTTTGAGTTCTCTACTCCAAATTATGTTATGCCCGTTCACAAGTTTCAAGATACATGAATGATTAACTCTACGCTGTTAACACTATTCCTTTAAATGGGATACTACTAATTTTAATAAATTCGTTACAATGCAGCACATGGAAAAAGTGGTTCGTATGGTGGTAAGCTCTCTTAGTCTGATGCTCACTTTGACGCAACATTTCATATCCATTGGTAAATATTGGTGAATGACATTTCGGTACGTTGAGAACCAGGTTGAATATCCCCACAAGCTGATGTCAGGTGAGCTGAGTTAGGTTCGTGGAACAGCATTCGAATATATGGTACCTTCCTCAGTAGCTGGCGAGCGCCTTTATCTGTAAGGCCGTCCCTCGGCAGGACCAGATCCACCCTGGAGTGAAATATACCAAGCATTAAATTATATCGTCGTTTGAGTTTAAAGCCACGTCATTTGTAGCTTTCTTGAGCTCATATATCATATGAATAGCTTTTTAGAGAAGTCCAAATTGGACGAGATGAGCCAGTTGCCTTATTTGTATCTCATTAATACAAATAAATGCGGTGGAAAATCGGCCTTATTTACTCTGCCCCGAAAATGTATAAGGGAAGGGATTTTCAATCACTAGCATTCCTTTTATCGAATATTTGGTAATATATAACTGGTTTATCCAACCTTCTGGTTCTATCGAATTTCGTTAAATAAATCCGTCTAAGTAACAAAATTGGAACTTGAGCGATTTGCAATATTAATCTTACAGCCCAGTTTATGCGCCGCTTATCATGTATTTTTAAGAACGGTCAGTATATTTGATGGGATTTGATGTTCTTCATCAAATGATGAATCTTTTCAGCGCATTTTCTCATTTATGAAAAAAATGCACTATTGTGCTTGCCTTGTTTGTCTGTCCGTCCGTCCGTCTGTCTGTCCGTCTGTCTATCCGTCCGTGACTTCACGTTTTCGTCGACGAGAAAAAGCGCTGTCACTCACTGCAGTGAGTACTGAGTTATATTTTTTAGTATAATTAACGACTTGTCTGGGAGTTTTTTTAGCACTCAAATTTTAGGATTGAGGAGTGCATCGTATTCTAGTTGGCTTGCGTATTTGTTCGTATGTGGTAAATGTTAAGAAAGAGAAGCTATAACTTGGCCTCGAGAAGGATCGCAATTAACTTACTTAGAAAAGACAGGCCCATTGTACTGGTCAGCTGGCCTGATTATCTTGCTGAAGGGCGACAGGATGGACGACGCCCAGTCCACGTCCTCGTCTCTCAGGTCAGGGAAGTGCCAGCGGGTGACCGCACAGCCGAGGGCATTTAAGGTCGTGCCAACGTCGCTCGGGGCTCCTTTGACGCAACAGACATTAACTGTTGGAGAAATGGGACCTCTTTCAAGCAAAAGTATTGATTTTACGCGAATAATTCTTTGAGAGAATTGGTATATACGTAATTTTTATACTCATCTACTGCTCCGAAGTATTCACGGGAAAGAAAAACTGGCCGCTTTAGGTCCTGATCATTCAGATGCAAAACGAAGTTTTTGTAGGGTTAACAGCTTCAAGGATATAAAAATAAAAATCTTACAACGGTAAAAACAACCTGATACAACAGAAATTCGCTAACCGAAAGATGGCTTCAAGTCAACACAGCTATCGAGGTCCTCTTTGCTGGCAAGACGAACGCTGAAGTTTCTGGGCTCTCGACGTCGGATCTTCAGGTAAGCGAGGACTTCATCAGGCGATCCATACACGGCGTTGAGCCAGCGACTTGCATCACAGAGCAAATAAGATGTGTATATCAAGCACAAATCAACATAGATATCAATAGTGTATACACTTAAATAAAAGAAATGACTTGATACGAAGTTGGAGTTTAATGATATGCGTTTAAAACATACTTTTTAAATACAACACTTCTGAATAATTCAGTGTCTTGGATGTTACACATGAACTATGAATTTCTAATTTTATTTTCAAATATTAAAAAAAATTATTTTTAAAAAGATTTTTAGGATATCAAAATTTTGTAAATTATCAAAATTATTTATTCTGTCAACTGATTCATGCATTGTCCCTGACTTTATGCAGTTGTGCAAAATTTCAGATCGGTTGAACAGGTCAAATTGTGTCATATATGGATTATAAGATTTGTAGCAGACGAAATTATTTTAAAAATTTTTTAATAATGAGAAATAATTTCTTTTAATTTATTAAATTATTTATTCTGTCAATTGATTTATGCATTGTCTCTAACTTTACGCATGTGTGCAAAATTTCAAATCAATTGGAAAGGTAGAAGTGTGTCAGATATCGATAATAAGATTTGTAGCTGACAAATTATTTTTAATTTTTTAATATAATAATATGCGTTTAAAAATTACCTTTTTAAAACAACACTTCTAAAGAATCCAGTGTCTTCGATGTTACACATGTACAATGAATTTCTAATTTTATTATCATTATTAAGAAAATTTAAATTTTACTTCTAAAATTAGAAAAAAAAATTCCAAATTATTTATTCTGTCAATTGATACATGCATTGTCTCCGACTTTACGTATGTGTGGAAATTTTCAGATCGATCAGACAGGTAGAAGTGTGTTAAATATCGATTATAAGAGATGTAGCAGCAAATTTATTTTATTTACACTTTTTTAATATCAAAAATAAAATTTTTTAAATTTGCAAAATTATTATTATTATTCTGTCAATTGATTCATGCATTGTCTCCAACTTTACGCAAGTATACAAAATTTCAGATCGACTGGAGAGGTAGAAGTGTATTAAATATTGATTGTAAGATTTGTAGCAGACAAACAAGCAAACAACAAGGAGTGAAGTTAAAGAGAAGTGTTGTAGAAAAAATATTTTTTTTAATTTGTAAAATAATTTATTCTGTCAATTGATTCATGCATTGTCTTTAATTTTACGCAAGTGTGCCAAATTTCAAATAGGTTGGACCGGTAGAAGTGTGTTAAATATCGATTATAAGATTTGTAGCAGACAGACAGACAGACAGACAGACAGACAAACAAACAACAAGAAGTGAAGTTAAAGAGAAGTGTTGTAAAACCAATGTAAAATTTCTCCTCTATGTCACCACTCCTCGATTTCACCCATGGTCAAACCATCGGCCAATGTACCCTGACTTGCTGATGATGGCTCCCATGTCTCCATCCGACTGTCCTGCGGGCCTCCAGAAGTAATCCAGGGGCAGCAGGCTGATGTCGCCGGTGTGGTGGGCGGCGAGGCGGGACAGCAGCTCCCCCAGCCCCGGGATGGGGCGGGTGTGGATGGACAGCAGCTCCCCCAGCCCCGGGATGGGGCGGGTGTGGGTGGACAGCACCACGAGGCTACTGGGCTTCCTGTTGTTGACCAGGCTAACGAGGGCTCGCTCTCCTTCATCGGAATTGGTGATTGTCCAAGCTGCCCCTTGCAGCATGAGCTCACACGTTGGTAACTGTAGAGCAGTGAACATTTTTTTAGAACGCCTTCTCGAATTTAGGAGCAATGGTAAGATTAATTTCCACAAGTTAGTTCATTTATAACTTATTGTATAGTAGTGTTCCAACTGCTGAATCCTTCTAGACAAACGAAGAACTTAGAGTGGAAGTTGATATCTCAATTAAAGCGGTTGACAGGTTCATAACAGTTGTGACAACACCGGAAGCTTGATGAGCGGTCGAGATGAAGGGGTGAATTTATTAAGCCTGTTAGGGTTATTAGTTATTGTCAGAGAGAACAGAGAGCCGAAATTCGTACCGTTTTCCAAAAGAAACTTTTAACCGCGTTACAACTCATGCACTCCACCTACTTCAATAATATTTTGGACAGACAAACCTCCTGATTAGAATAAACGCAATGTGAGTAGAGTCAATATAATCAGTTTGAGCAGGGGGATATACATATGGGTCAAATATACAATTTTTTATTGCAAATTTATGTGAAAAATTTTATACCATAATTTTTTCCAAACACTTTCCAAATTTCTGCCACCGTGGCATGTACAATCTTTCCTGCATTTTGGACCATAAACGCGATTCCTAGTGTGACTTTGCGTGTCCTTCAAGATGAAATGATGTTCGGCATTCAATTTTAAGTCGTGCATAATTAATATAAAAAATACTGCATCCATTTCAGAGCATCCGTTTAAAGGCGGTGATGTCATTGAACTTACCTCTAATGAAGTACATTTCGTGCTGGCTGCATTCAACCTCGCCTTGATTTCTTGTATCTTTTTATTCCCTTCTGGTTTCAATTTTAGGCGACTGATCAATTCCTTTAATTTTTGTCTCGTGTTCTCATCCGTTACTCTTGTCTCATCTCCCCACACCTCGAGATCTCGCTCTGCTGACGCTTTCTGGGCCAGCAACTCATCCTTCCATTCCTTAAAATCTGTCTTGAGGTTGAGGATTTCATCAATCAAGCTTAAAAGTTCCTCAGAAACGGAGACGAAACTATTCACGCTTTCAAGTTTGTCCTTCATTGTGATCCGCAGTTTTGCCCACGAGTCCGCAAGTCCTACTTCTTCCTGAAGCAGGTCGTCTATCGTCTCAATTTTGTGCGTGGCGTGCGTGCCGCGGGTACACGTGAAGCATACGAGTTCCATGCAGTCCGCGCACAGGTAATCCTGTGCCTTCCCTTGATGATTGCACGGTTTTGCTGACAGTAAGCACAAAGGATTTAGACGAGCCTTTACTTCGGAAGGAATCAATGCATAGTTGACCAACATTTGATCCGCGCGCTGGGAAATTTGTCCCCTGCATTTTGGGCAATTTTGGGTTTCAGGCACTCCTAGTAAACTCGTAATGCAGGAGAAGCAAAACGTGTGGCCGCACGTCAGGCAAAGCGGCTTGTGGTTGCCCGAGTCGTAGGCCTCGTCACAAACTTCGCACTCCAGTAAAGCAGTAGCCATGTTCTCTACATTTGTCACGGTTTTTTTTTTAATTTTGCTTACTGAACTTCAAGTAGAAATTAGTCTCACTTAGTGGAAGCTCTCCTTTGTAAAGTCAGTGATCCACTATCTGTAAGACGGACGTGAGAGATTGGCACCATGAGTCAACAAAGAGATCTAACAACGTACAGTTAACACAGCCTTTTTACTCAGCCCGGAAATGATTTTACTGACTATGAAATTGCACAATTAAGTATTTCATTAACCAAAGCTTGGAAAAATTTAATAAAAAACGAAGATGCCTTACACTGATCAGTTGTTTTTGTGTCAACATTGGATCACGGCACCGCGTTCATATTTTGGGTTAAATAACAAGAAATTTAGCCTTAGCTGGAAGGCAAATATTACGTTCTTTCTTGCGCTTATCAACAAAACGACTGATCCGAGACTGAATGATGCCTTCAATCTTTACAATGAAAGCATTTTGATCAGTATCGATCAATAAGGAAACATTGAAAGAATTGACCAATATGGAAACATTTCATTACACTACCAAACTTGAAACAAACGTGCAGGTTATAAACATTGATCACTTCACTGGTAATAACACAACTGTGATCCAACGTTATTCGAGCCTGTAAACGGCAGCATTTTTAACTAATATAAAATGATGCATGCAGAATTAGGGCAGACAGGACGCCGTTACCCAGAAAACGGTCTAGCTTTTGAAATCGTACAAGGAAACTTTAGATGAACTAATATAAACGAAGCAAATATACAGACTTGAAATACCAATATAAATAAACTGCTAAATATATTCTCCAATCTTTTCCTATTAATTAATTGATAGCTTTCTGAAACACTCAAATAATTAAATATTATATGAGCGTAATTGGTGTTAAGTTTTTGGCCGAAGAAGGCATGGGTTATGAAAATACAGGAAGATCACATGGACGTTGAAACGTCCTTCAACTTTTCTTAACATCTTTGTTGGAAAATTGAAAACTCTGCATTTCTTCCACGGCTCAATAATTAGTCTAAATAACACCTATCCACAGGGCGCGTAGATTTCATATTCAGAGTTGTTGAACCCTAGACAAAGCCAGACATGCCAGATAGCCACATTATAGGCTGAACTTTAGCAACGAACTTATAAAAATTTACATAGATATTGATCAATAAAATGGTGAAATTTCATCCAGTATGCCACGGATGATCAATATATTTTATTTTCAATAAAAACTGTAGATGTAGACAAGTCACATTGTCACGACCAGCGTAGGACAGAAAAAATCAACATACAACAGATGATGCAGGAAGTTCCAGATTACAGTAAGGTACAAATAATACAGCGAAACAATTACAAAAATAATTACATTAAAACATAATGATACTTAAATTAAATTAAAACAATAAATTACAAAAATAAAGCCCGTAGCAAAGACTAGGTTGGTCGTCACTCTTTCCGCGTTGAGTTACATCTGAAACGAGAAGATCGGATGTTAATGTTACTCAGCCGGTCTCAGTACTCATTCTTTATTACAAGTAATTACAATTTAACATATAACAGCTTAAATTACGCCTAAAATGCGGTAAAACAAGAGAATGGACGATTTTCAATCGATCAAGAGTCGCATTTATTATTCTTACCCATAAGAAGCTAGGTTAAGATGCATATACTAATAGCGGTAATACCTTCATGCGGTATTTTAATATGAAATTTACATGAGCTACCATACCATTGAAGCTATTGCTGACTTCACATCAATAGTATGAGACATGGAACGCTCTGTCCTCACACGCATTATCAACTCATGTCACTTTTCTGTGTAGCAAACAAGAACACACCAACGCAGCAATCACCACCAACACAGACAACATCCCCACCAGACAAGCACCAGCAAACATCCTAATACAACACTACGCAAACATAAGTAGGTTAGCCAAATACAAAGAAGACAGACGCATCATCAGACGCAAACAACAATTTCCACTAGACCCAACAGCTACCCTAGCCACTGCAAACGACACCAAAAGGGTCATACAACAAATTAAAAACTCTTCCGCTGCTGGGCCCGACAACATTACAAACATACACCACACCTTGGCCCATACGGAATCACGACACTTACAAACATTGCCAACTTCTACTCACATTCCAAAATACCATACATCTGGAAAATTGCCAAAATAATCACACTTCTCAAACCCAACAAACCACCCACTGAGGCCGCCTCATACAGACCAATCACACTCCTCTGTACACCATCAAAAGTTATAGAGCGCCTCATACTGAACACAGCCACTCCGCACATTACACTTTCTCCAACACAACACGGATTCAGACCTCACCACTCGACCACAACACTACTCACAAACCTCACACAAAGCATAAACGATGGCATCAACTCCCGCAAACCCGCACACAGAACACTACTACTTACAATAGACATCAGTAAAGCCTTTGATGCCATTCCTCGCCTCCCTCTCACAAACAAAATCTACAACACCACACTACACAACAACAACAAACGCTGACTTGCCAATTACCTATCAGGCAGACAAGCATACGTACACTACTCAGGCAAGTCATCACACACATCACTCATACCCAACGGAGTCCCACAGGGCTCCGTCCTATCACCCTCACTCTTCAATCTATACATGCACGACATACTCGAACCACCTCCAAACATTCACATTGCCTCCTACGCAGACGACGTCACAATAACATCCACTCACCCATCCGCAGACATATGTACTCAACAAGCGCAAACATATCTCAACACTTTATCACAATGGCTCACACTGAACAGACTCAAGGTTGCTCCTAGTAAATCCACAAACACATTAATGACCAGCCAAACAAAGGAGCACCAATACAGACCAAACATCACACTAAACAACACCTCGATCCCGCACACACACGAAACAGATATACTAGGGGTCACTTACAACACCTCCATGACATTCGGCCCTCACATCAACAAATTAGTGAACAACGCAAAAATCAGACTAAACTCACTTCGGGCCCTAGGCGGTACTAAATTCGGCAAAAACAAAGAAACATTAGCACCAACATACAAACAGTTCATCAGAACAGTGTTGGCTTATGCCAGCCCCTCCTGGGCGCCCGCACTATCCAACACAAACATACAGAAACTCCAAACACTACAAAACAAAGCACTCAGGATAGTCACAGGCTGCACACAAAGCACCCCATAGAACACCTTCATGCAAAAACAAAAATACTTCCCATAAAAGCACACCTCGACATGAGAGGAACACAATTTATAGTCGCAGCCATAAACAACACACAACACCCGTGCCACTACCTACGCAACCACCCACCTACACACAGACAAATAGTGCAAATCCCACACAGATACTACACCAACATACAAGATACAGTACCCCCCACCCCAAGGCAACACCAGCACAAAAAAACACTTACACACAATTATGACACTCAGAACGCTGGAGGTGGCCGGCAACAACAAAGTCCTTGGGCACCATCCACCTGACATAAGCAGCACAGAAACACAGCTCTCTAGACTGGAGAGAGTATACCTAGCCAGGCTGCGCTGCGGCCACCACCCTTCACTACAAACATACGCAAACAAAATAGGCCAAACAGACACAGAATAGGCCAAACAGACACAGACACCTGCCCATCCTGCCAGAGAGCTCCCCACACTATCACTCACATTCTCCTGGAATGTCCGCTCTGGCAGGACCTCAGACAACACCACCACATAACCTCGACCCTAAAGCTCTGGAGCGACCCCCTGTCGGTGGTGTCGTACCTGCGCGAGGGGGGTCTCTTATAAAAATGAGATCGGGGAACCACAACAACAACAACAACAACCACGATCGGGCGTTCAGCATACTATAGCCGTACTAAATACCGCCGGCTGTCATCGAGGAGACGTCTCCAGTGAACCTCGCCCAGAGCGCATTGTCAAGAGCCGGGATTGACCAGTCTCGCAGGCAGAGATTCCGTGGATTCGCCAAGGGATTTTTTCTTCACAACACGGTGATGTACCAATGTGGAAATTGATTGAAATACTAGCATTATTGTGTAGCCACCTTTATTTAGTTCTCGCTGTGTCAGTTTCAATTAACAATTCCGGGCCTGTAAGTAATTGTCTAGTCTGTTGTCTCAGGCCCAGCTCTGTATGGGATAGGATTTATCTCTGCTAGTAGGGCTGTGTGCTCACATTTTTTCACCGTTCCCAGCTCTGTAACTAGGCGTAGGGTATTTTGCCTTTTGGTATATGATGTCTGAGATGTTATGTTTGTCATTCTCCTTGTCAAGTCGTAGCTGCCAGTGTGAGAACCCGTCACGTCTGATATTCTTGTGCTAAAACCTGACAGTGGGATAGTTTAACTAAAAACTCTACCGAGAGGAGTATATTTTCAGAGTGATCCCAAAAAGTACTTGGGCCATACATTCAAAACTCGCTAAGTGAACGTAAGTACTTACGCTCTATTTTCTTGTCTATGATTGGTGGATTTGGCTTAAAAGGCCGTCAATGATTGGCGGATGAACTTACGATCTCTTAACTTTTTTTGAAAGTATAGGCCCTTGTTGAGATCAAACTTATTGAATGCAATTGATGAGATTACCATAGGCTTTGAAATACACAGTTTTGAATTTAATAAATATAAAATATATATTCTCACAACCTCTTAGGTCTAAATCAAGCTTGGTAAAAATCCAATACCAAGTTAAAAACCACCCTAGTTTATTCAAGGTAGTGTCATTTAAATTTGATTATGGCATAACTAAACTCAAAATGGAATACCTATACCGAACAATAGTCATAAATCTGTACAAATTTCATCTGATATATACCAGTTGCAACCTATGCAAACAGAATATCCCAATACCCCCAAAACTAAGTATAGATCAGACTGTTTGAAGTCACAGTACTACAACTTGCACTAATAGATCTTCCACTAACCAGAATATGCTTGGATTTCAGGTGCTTATTGAGAGAACTTTTCGAACCAGTGACATAATCACAGAACTCACATGGGAATCCCTTCCCTAAGCCATGTTTAGAAAACATGTGGCTATCAAGAAAATCTAGTCTACAGTTGCTATAATCACACAACTTGCATTGAAATCCTTCCCCCAAACCATGTTTTGCAAACAGGTGATATCGAAAACATTTTTTTTGAGCAGTAACATAGTCACAAAGATCACATTTTACACTCTTCCCTAAACCATGTTTAGAGAACATGTGTGCTTTGAGTTGTGTTTGTCTGTCAGTTTTATAATTACACAACTTACATTTGAGTCCTTTCCCCAAGCCATGTTTTGCAAACAGGTGATATTGGAAACTTTTTTTTTGAGCAGTAACATAGTCACACAGATCACATTCTAGACTCCTCCCAAAACCATGTTCAGAGAACATGTGTATTTTGAGTTGTGTTTTCCTGCCCGAAACATAATCACACAACTTACATTGGAATCGTTTCCCCAAACCATGTTTTGCAAGCAAGTGCCTATGGAGATTTTGTTTTTTAGCTGTTACATAGTCACATAACTTGCATTTAAATTCAGATCCAAAATCATTTTTGTTTAACTGGAGGGCATTAAAAGGAACTTCAGAATGGGATGAATCAGTCAATGAGGAAACTTTATGCAATTCCTCCGCTAATCTTCCATTGTCTTTGTTGGGCAAGTTTGACTCAAAAGACTTGAACTCAGCCACAGGCTGATCAAAGAGAACTTCCTGGACTAAAGCTGCTCTATTGGGCACTGAAGAAATATTTTTCTCAGCAACAGAAATATTTTTTTCCTTGTTTTCTGGAGAAACTGCCATCCACTCATCCTGTCCAATGTTGCTCTGGGCATTGTAAGGCAAGACATCCTGGAGACGGAGAGCAGATTCTTGTGAGCAATTCTTTCAAGTTAGGCAATGAACTTGAATTCACAAAAAAACATGAATTATATTAATAACATTAGAATATTTCTGATAAAAGGAAAAATCATCTTGACAATTGATGTAGAAATGACATCAGGGCACGGAACTTCTGTCAATGCAAGTCTATAAACAATGTCTCTAGTCTTGTCTGATGTATATACATCTTTTACAGAACAATGACATTTTGGATACCTGATACGAGGATTATATAGAAAGAATTCATCTGTAAAATATACAGAAAGAAAATGTAAATTCATATCCATTTCCAACATAGAAATACCCAACTCTAATTTATTTATACAGAAGAACAAAAAAAAACTGAAAAACAAGGTATACAAGAAATGAACACCATTGCAGCATGCATTACCAGAGGAGGTACATATTGCTACAGAAGTTCTGTTCATTTCAAACCTTCAATGTAATACTAACAACAAGCTTAGATTAAACAGGCAGATATTTTATCAGAAAATGAGTCAAAAACTTTGGATGGGAGAACAAAAGACTGAGAATATAAATTGCTTAACAAATGATAAATGTACGTATTAAAAATAAGAGCTGATCATCAGATCAGATCAGAAGAGCTGATCATCATCAGCTATCATCAGCATTTGAATTCCTCAGCAATTTATTTGTACTGAGAAAGCAGCTCTACCAACCTGCTTATGAGGCACTGCAGCAGTGTACTGTGAGGCGCTGGTGCAGGCCTCGTGAGCCTCAACTTGAACCTCTTTCTTGCATGGCTTGCAAGATGAGGGAAGTGGAGTTTGCTGGACAGAAATTTGTAAATTAAAAAATATCAAAAAATGGCCTAACTCAAAAAGGATTATACCATAGATAATAAATTAAAATATTCAATACAAGATTCACAGAATAGCACAATGTGAATCAAATACCTTAATTTGATAAAATTTATTAGCAATTTATGAATAGTTACTTACAATAAAAAATTTCTCATAAGGATGTTTAAAAGCTTATTTCTGTGTGAGCTTTTTTTGTGGAAGCTTTTGCTTACTGCAAAAATATGTTTCATCCACATTCTGTTTGAGTCAATGATTTAGTTATTAATAATAATTTTAATTAAATTACAAGCTTACAAATCATGTAAAAATATCACCTCATATTCTTCACTGCAAAGTGGTTCATCCTTCACAGTTATGTCCTCTCCCTCATCTTCAGGCTCCTCTTTGATGTAAACTGTCATGATGGAGGGTAGGGATGAGCTGCTGCCCTCCATTGCTGGATGAAATTTACAGGAATTAATAGCATGAGGCTACTTGCAGCTAAGAAAATCACATAATACTGGACTTAAGCCATCTTAACTGCCTCCTCAACCCTTCAGCCAGCAAGATACTCTTATATGATCACTTAAAATTGCCTCCCAAACGATCCCACCACAGCCTCCAGTTTGTGGTTGAGGCTACAGTATTCCCATCAGGCAACGTCAGGCTGAATCAATGTTGAAACAATGCACTTGGGGACATTGAAATCCCGTTGATTATTAGTTTAGAATGAAAAGTGAATCAACATCATTTTTTCAATGTTGCATCAACAATTGCCTGAATACTGTGACATTCATGATGGAACATGTTAACCTGATACATACATTTTACAAGTGCTCTTTTAACATTGGATTTCATGGCAATTTCAACATTGAAACAATATCAAAATGTATGATGTTGAAAAAAATAACATTGATTCACTTTTTATTCTAGACTAACATTCAATGATATTACAAAATTTTAAAGTATGTTGTTTCAATGTTGATTTAGCCTGACATTGACTGCTGGATCAGGCCTCTGCTAATCACTAGTTATTATCTGATCACCACTCCACATGAACATTTAGACTTGGATTGCTGCTTTTCATATCTTTAAAAGATGGAAATAGTAATATTTATTCAATCAATGAAAGTAACTTGATAATATTGAATTACATTAAGACTAAATAGCTACTCTATACATTTGAATGATTGGATATATAACATTTTTTTAGCATATTGACCTTATTAAATCAATTCTTAAACTACAATTTACTGTTTCAATATGTAAAATTTTTGGAAATTCATTGGAGTAAATATATATTATAATTGGATATTTGAAAGCTGAAAGTTGTCATCACCAACTTACTTTCAAAACTGCTAAGGGATTTGGTTCAACAATGAAATGAACAATAAAATCATGAATGTCAACAAAGTACAACATCTTTCAGATTCACAAATAAACTAGGCTTGCAAGCACCAGTTGTGAAGCACACCTTCAGGCTCGAGTTTGCACACGTCAGTTGCTGCTTGAATGAGGCTCTGCTCAGGGCACCAGCCACTCCTGACTGCAGCATCTGAGAGCTGGTGCAGAGCAACTCTGCACTCTTTTATACTGTATGCCATTAGATTAATGTGGGGGTATATTAGTATGAGGTTTCCTGAGACACACTAGAAGCAGTAAGATATCCAGTAATAACCAACTTAAACCAAGCAGGAAGAGTATCTGTAAGCAATTCAAGATCAAATAAGTATCATCAAACAGGGTAATAAGAGACTGTTTTGAGAATTTTTTGTAAATAACTTCTTACCATGAAACATTTCATTAAAGAGTTTGGCTCATTTTAAAGATCTTTGCAAGGGCTATTGCATGGCATCTCCAAACAAAAGTCATATGCTATTGCTAAGGTTCCAGACAGAAAATAAAAGCCTCCCAAATTTCCCTGGGAATGGGGTAATTTGGGACAATTGAAATAAAACTTAATTTTAAAATGTTTGAAGCATGCAGTGTACTACTCATCCATTATTAACAGTACTCCAAAGTCCTCCTCTTCCTTTGTAGATAGTGTAGATGTAGAATAAATGACATTTTCTGTGATTTGTACTTGTTTATCCTTTATTGATATGATATTACCATATCCATGGACATGTCATTGAGCAGAGCATTGACAACAACCTTGTCCACTGTAAGCTTCATAACAGCAGCCATACCAATAGCATTTCCTATTTATCAGTAAGCTTACAGGACTGGGCTTGTAATTTTACACAATTTTAATTAGGTCAAGTAAACTATAACAAGAAACAGATTATTAAAAACATCCCTGGAACAGAAAATAATATTTTAGTGACATCCATCATATTTTTTGGAGAAAAAAAATCATAGTTTAGGTTAATTACTTTTCATTCTATGTTGCCCAGTGCACAATACTATTGGTGACAATCAATGCACAATTTTGTGGTGATCAAAAAAGCACAAATTTTTTGTCAAGTGACAAAACGTTGATTGGGTAATAACTGGGGTAATAAGGGACGGCTTTGGGCGTTTTTTGTTAAGTTCTCACCATGAAACATTTCATAAACAAGTGTGGGCTCATTTTAAAGCTCTTTGCAAAGGCTGCCATATGGGATTTCCAAGAAAATTTCATAAGCTCTTCCTAAGGTGCCAGATGCAAAATAAGTGTCCCGAATTACCCCTGGGAACGGGTTAATCCAGAACACTCAAAATATAACTTAATTTTAAAATGTTTGAAGCATGCAGAGTGTACTCATCCATTACTAACAGTACTCTGAAGTCCTTCTCTACCTTGGTAGATGATGTAGATGTGAAATTATTAGAAAATGGCCAGAAAAGGCAGTACCATACTGTCAAAATCTATCTCCTCCTGGGATTTTCAAGCTACAATGTCGAGAAGCTTATCATTCAATGAGTAAAGACCATATCTTTCAATTGGTTAAAGCTTTTTTTTGAAATTAGAATTTTTGTGGGTGGGGGGGCATTTTTCGTAAATTGTTTGATACATTTTTTATTTCCCATTTTTCGTAAATTGTTTAATACATTTTTTATTTCCCCTTTTTCCCCCCTCCCTTTTTTCAAAATATTTTCAAAACTATAGTGGTATTGAAAAAAATCTACAATGAATCTCTAGATCTTTTCTTTGCAAATTGAATGGTATATCTCTCATTGATGTAGCTTCAAAACTCTAGGAGATAGGTTTGTAGTGACAATAAGTTAAAATGTTCAGGAGAGTGCGACAAAGCCCTGAGTGCCCGCGAGCGGCCGCGGCATGTTATATGTAGACATTTATGGTAGCAAGGATACCAGGCAAAGCCTTACTTGAGCTAGAATTCAGTCACAGATGCAGAGAATGACTGCATGAGCACCTTCCAGCATAGCAGCTACTGGGCAACTGAACTACAGGGTCCACAGACGTTAGTCTTATGTGTCTGGCCAGCAATTTCCCCCAAAAGAAAATGTTGAAGAGCTCCACAACACCTAACCCTTATGTGATCTGTGGTAAACGCATAAATAAACATACAAAGATGGGTTTGGTACCGTTGGATAGGTCAGAATGTCAGCTTTAAGATGAGCATAAAAACAGGAAAAGTCTAAATTGACAATTTTTGCACCAGCTCCCCTTAAGTGAATTTCTTTTTTGCTGAGCAAGGTAAATGTAGGTAATCAAAATTATTTGTTGTCAATTGATTTTTTTGTTGACTGGAGCCTTTGCTAACCAAGGTTCTACTGTAAATGCATTTTTGCGGGTGTCCCTCAAATTAAAAAAACTTAATACCATGTCTTGTGGAAATGGCTGCCATTTTTTGGATGAGATCTGCAAATTCTGTCAATCACATTTTTAAGCAAACACCTATGTTCAACTTTTATGTAACTAATGTAAGTAAAATTTTTAATACATTACATTTTTTGCTACAGACCATAGGCTAAGCACAGCCTCACAGATAGTTTTCCAAAACCGCACTTTTCACACATTTTTCAGGGATTTCTTGAAGTTGAAAGTAGTGAAAATATGATTTCCTAACTTACTTTATGCTACCTACCCAGGGTGCAGAGGGTGGATGCAGCATCACCAATAAATGGGTTTTTAAGCCTAAGCGTCACCGGGTAATTTTAAGATGCATTGCTGAGTAATTTTTAATGAAAAGCCATTTACGCTGAGTAATGAAAAACTATTTACAAGCCACGAACTTATTTACAAGGTTGCATGCACGCGTTACCCCAAATAACTCATTTTACCCTAAAAACAGTCTTATTGTACAGCAAGTGTCAACTGAACATTTGATAATGCAGTCTGACTGCCCTAATGTGACCGCAACCAGTGTGGAATTCTGTATAGGTAATATATTCTCATGTCAATATAAGAAAACGTATCGAAATACCAACCCTACCACCGCGTTACACCACCTTCCACTGCAATGAAAATTGATAAACTGAGCTCATTAGAAACTGCCGTGCTTCTGAAATTGCGCATGGTTTGAAATCCAATCCCATGTTGCCAACGACTAATCAAGTTAACTAGTCGTTTATCTGTAGGCTAGCAGACACATTTTTGCAATGAATACATTCTAAAATGAAAAAAACACATCCAGCTTCATAAAAATTCTCACGATTGGACAACACCAACAAAGTTTTCGATATCACACAAAATTATGAGATTAACTGCTACTTTTTCACTGCGTAGGTTCACATTGTGTTTTCTGTTTACGTATTACAAGACGGTGTCACACGCTTATGTTTTGGTTGTGTCTAGTCTGATTTCACAATAAATAGATTTGATTCACATTCCATTCTGAGATTTAAATGATTAAAAGTTTTTTTAAATTATAAAAACCCATTTATACGTTCCAGATTTGAATTTTTTCTATTTTTTGCCCTATTATGTTGAATTTATCTTAATAAATTCACTTCAAATTCTGAATGATTTCGTCTGCCATCCTGTGTTTTCGGACGTTTTGTGTATTTTAAAAAATTTTTGTTGTTTAACATGGGAAACTATTTCATTATATAAAACATAGAGCACGTACCATATAGTGCATTAAGGGGACCGACTACCCTCTGGAAAAACTTCTACAGTTATTATCCGATCATCATGAAACTTCACATACATACGTAAAATGTAAAAAAATAACATTTTGCTCACATGAATTTTTCGAAAAAATTGATAGAAAACGTGAAATTTATAGAAAACGGCTGAAAAGGGGTACTTTAGAAAATCTATCTCCTCCTACAAATATCATCCTACAACATCGAGACACATATCATTCGGTTTGTAAGGACCATACCTATAGATTTGATGATCATTTTTCTCATTTTCCTCTTAGTTTTTTTTATGCGCGTTTTATCACATTTTTCTCATTTTTTCTCATTTTTCCCCCCTCCCCCCCCTTCTCCCCCATATAAAAAACGAACCAGACAGAAATTAAAAAATGATCATCAGTTCTATAGGTATGGTCTTTACGAATCGAATGGTATATGTCTCATTGCTGTAGCTTAAAAACTGTAGGAGGAGATGTAAAAAACTGTAGGAGAGAAAACTGTAGGAGGGTTTGCCGTGCGACCAATCGGAGGTTTTCAGGACACCCAAAAAACTGCCGGGCGGCACGTAAAATGACGTAAAAGAGTCGTAACGTAGCCAACATACTAATGACAAAATCGTTCAATTTAAAATTTTTTGCTATAAGAGTAAGATCATCATTCATCAATATGATCAGCATTCATTCGTCATTCGTGAGGAGCTGTAAGAAAAAATTTGTTGTTTTGATGTAAAAGAATGTTTTTCAATTAAAAGAAATGCAATACTTGATTTTTGGAAATCTGATGTTAAAATTAACAATCCGTATTAGAATTCTATATGATTTCAGAATTATCTTCAAAAAGTTTGTTTTTGTTCGTTTGATTAGAAGTTTTATTTCATTTGATCAGAAGTTTTCGTTTGTTTGATCAGAAACAACATAATTATTCATTCTCTTGCACTACGTATACGATTGATTAGTTTGACTCAGTTACCATCCGCATTGATCATCCCACTAGATTATGCACCGGGAGTGGGAAAGAAGCTAGGTACCTATTTAATTCAGTAGCACGTTAGCCTACGTGATATGTAGTTCTGCTTGTCTGAACTCTGAATTGCGTGTTTAGTGTGCATGATGGAAAACTCCTCTTTGCAGTGTAGTTATAATTACTTAATGAAGTTTAGTTCATTGCGGTCAACTTAAGACAAATTTTTGACTAACTAATACTTTTTGTAAGTTTAATTTTAATTGTTGAGTGAAAGGTGCAGGATTACAACTTCCAAGTGATTAGGTACTTTATAGAAACTGAGCAAGTTAGCATACGTGTTTTAAGCCTTTAAGAAGTTCATTTTTGCCTCAAATAACGATATTGGGTAGAAAAAATTGTCTTGGTGGATCAAAATAATATATGAACCTTCGAAATTAGAATTCCATCCTGACCGCAACTACGTTATCGTAAACTTGACGTTTACATTTTTTTGGCGGGAACTCTTTGCAACCAATTTCCGGACAAGCTTCACTGCATCCTGATCCATCCAACATACTGGAAACCTTACTTTTTTCAAATAGTTGGCTGAAGACTGACAAATATATTAAATGCAAGAATTTCAATCTAAATGTGTTGGCAAGATCTTCTGAAGGCGTAAATTTTGCTACTGAAGCGTCGCCAAAGATCTTGCAATATTCATCCACTCTCTGCTCAGTGGCTGCCTACATACTAGCCTAGTACTACATACTACATAGATTATAGATAGTAGAAATGTTGAACTTTACACAACTATTTTTAGTTTTGCAATATTTTTACTAGTTTAGCCAGTACAACATTTCTATGAAAGGTGGGACAACTGTCCTGATTTACCATTCCCATTCCTTATTACCCCATGGCCCGTTAAGCCCCATTTGATGGTGATCAAAATTCTTTGTTGCTAATCTTTTTTTTTTCAACTGAAGCCTTTGCCAAACAATTTCAATTTCAATTCAGGGCCCGGGTTGTGTCTCCTATTACCCCATGTTGCAGAGCCAGAATGGCCACCATTTTTTGGATTGAGCAATGCAAATTTCATCAATAACGTTTTCAAGACAGCACCTGTGAGTGTGTGCAACTTTTTTGCAAGTGAAATTTTTTAATACTGAAAATTTTTCTTTGCTACAGACCTTAGCAAAGGTACTTTTTAAATAACTCACTTTTCACACTGTTTTCAGGGATTTTCTAGATGTATGATTTCTTAACTTGCATTATGCTACATAGGTCATAGAATGATGGTACCATGCTACTATTTGTAAAGGTATACACTATACGTCTATACAGTATACACCTTTGCACTGTATACATAGAAGTATAATTCAAATTATAAGAGTTTCTTCTCGGGTACGCAGCCAAGCACCACCAAATTTGTGCACCAATGACCAATCAGCAGGAGCGCAGCCGTGGCGCACAAATGATCCATGATATTTCACGGAGAATTTAGCGTTTCCGGAATGTTGGAAACATGAGGGGTATACTAATTTTTACCTGTGCAGTACATATCGATTGCAATTTAGAATAGTATAAATTGGGGCACGTGCACCATATTGTTTGCGTTTTATCTTAATTTAGTCTGATCTTAGACAATCAACGCATATGTCCTTCAACCTATTGAAAACATTGAATGCTAAATTATGATATAGTGAAATTCATCAAAAATTCACTGCAAATGATAATATAACACATTATGACATGGATGTGGTGGTCCATCAACGAGGAATTGAACCATGCACGAGGTGATTATTACACAAATAAAGGTTTTGATTAGGCAGCATTGGAGACTTATAAGATTTTGGCGACTTCGTGACAAAACTGGCAGGAATTAGCGTCAATGGTTGGTAAACATAAACAGTTGATATTGATGGCCATGCATTTCGTAAAAGCATCAATGGAGGTATCGAATATATTGAGGTTGGTGCAAATTTATACCAGGTCTACGAGTAGAGACTGGCAATATCTTGATAGTTGTCTTGAAGCACTGCATTGCAAATAAATTGCTGCAATATGAACATATGAAGAAACAATTCAAAAACTACCCGGTTTTGAACGATATTAAAGCTGCACAGGGGTATAATGTGGTGTCATATATAAGCATCAATCAAAACCATGAGGTGTTTTTAGATCTCACCCCAAAGGGTAAGCCATCGTTAATATACACAATTCTCGTTTAACAGGGAGACATCATGAAATATGGCTAGACATTCGTAAGGAAGGGTAAGGGCTAGGAAGCCATTGTGTATATCAAACACCGAGTAGTGGCATGTTTATGATCAGCATCGAAATAGTCGCTTTAGCTATGGATCTCTAGATTTTACATTATATAACTAATGGTTGGCCACGCTGATTGCCTAGGGTTGACACATAAATAATGCGAATACCTAAAGACGCTTAAAACTAAAATTACATATCACCAAAAAATTAATCCAGGCTGGAGAAGAGAAGAGTAGCACCGATGCTCACAAAATGTCAACACGGAGCAGACTGAGGCTTGGGCGGGTATAGCGCGCCGAGCGAGGCTTGTAAAAACACACCACGTTTTCGAGGTGGACTATGTTGTAGTATTTGTGGAGATAAGCGTAGTATAGTATTGTGGTTACGGCGCTGAAGAAATAGGCCCATGGAAACATCTGCTGGACTTTTATCAGGTCCGTAAGGGGCTTGACATTTCAAGAATGCAAGGTTCAAGCTGATCTGACGAACACCCTAGAGCGACGTCCCACATTAAATGGACGCTTCACACTCGCTTACAGTGACTACAACTTCACTTCTATATCCTCGTCACGTGCTTGAGGTCTAAAAACACATAAACAAAACCAGGCACCGCGCACGTGGGGGTCCCAGGCACCGCGCACGTGGGGGTCCCAGGCACCGTATAGTACATGTGTAACATAAAAAATTACATAGTACATGTGGTCTCTAAAAGTAATTTTTGAATGCATATTATTATGAGATGAAATCTCATGTATTTTATCATCAGTACAATATCTTAGACATATTATCTTCCAACTCCAGGAGTAGGTGTTATCTCTAGCTGAAGATTGGGTAACTTAAATTCAAAGTTAAATATGTAATCCTAAAATTCACATTGAGAAATCATTATCACAAACCTCAACTAAATTCAACCTGGTAAATGTTATTTCAATCTAGCAACTTTAAATAAGTAGCCTACAAGTGGACGCTACTATTGTTGCCACTAAGAAGTTTATTATTGGAAAGGCCCTTCCCCCAACTGAGTAATGAAAAGACTAAGTACTTGATTCCAATAATCTTGAAAATTTCAATGTATTGAACTACGTACCGATTATAAGAGCAGAATAATTGATCTGCTTCACTCACATTATCTCATCTAAATAAGATTCTATTTAAAATTAAAAATTCTGGCACAAAATGAGAAGGCCGACCAGATTACAGAGCATCAAGACCTTGATTTCTTGACATGGAAGGTGCATAGTTTGCAAGTCTCATTCAAATTTTGATTGTGGCATGAAAACTCAATATGGAATACTTTAACCAAACAACTGCTATAAATCAGTACACATTTTATCTGATATTTACCAGCTGCAACCTATACACACAAACAGAATTCAACCAAACCCCCTCAACAAAGCTTAGGTTGGGTTGTCAGCAGACATAGTAGCACTACTTGTACTAATAGTTTTTTCATAATCCAGAACATGTTTGGATTTCAGGTGCTTTGTTAGAGACCATTTCTTACCAGTGACATAATCACAAAACTCACATGGGAATCCCTTCCCTAAACCATGTTTAGAAAACATGTGGCTATCAAGGCGATCTTTTCTGCAGTTGACATAATCACACCACCTGCATTGAAATCCTTTACCCATGCCATGCTTAGAAAACATGTGCTCATTTAAACGAGATTTATCACATACAGAATAATCACAGAGCTTGCATTTTAAGCCTCCCAAACCATGCTTCGAAAAAACGTGCTTGCTGAGATGAACTTTACTACCAGCAGCATAATCACACAACTTACATTTGAATCCTTCCCCCAAACCATGTTTTGCAAACAAGTGACTATGGAGATTTTGTTTTTTAGCTGTTACATAGTTGCATAACGTGCATTTAAATTTAGATCCAAAATCATTTTTGTTTAACTGGAGGTCATTAAAAGGAACTTTAGAATGGGATGAATCAGTTGATGAGGAAACTTCATGCAATAACTCTGCTAATCTTCCATTGTCTTTGTTGGACAAGTTTGACTCAAAAGACTTGAACTAGGCCACAGGCTGATCAAAGAGAACTTCCTGGACTAAAGCTGCTTGATTGGACACTGGAGAAATATTTTTCTCAGCAACAGAAATATCTTTTTCAATGTTTTCAGGAGAAACTGCCATCCACTCATCCTGTCCAATGTTGCTCTGGGCATTGCAAGGCAAGACATCCTGGAGACCGAGAGCAGATTCATGTGAGCAATTCTTTCAAATCAGGCAATGAACTCGAGTCATAAAATTAATGCAGTGTTCAAACGTATATTAGATAAAATTATCATTGTCTTCTAAACTTTTTTATGGAGACAGAATTCACATAAAAGGCTTGAATTATATCAATTGCATTAGAATATTTCTAATAAAAGGAAAATCATCTCAGCAATAGAAATAGAAAAGACATCAGGGCACGGAACTTCTGTTAATGCAAGTCCATAAACAATGTCTCAAGTCGTGTCTGATGTATATACATCTTTTACAGAACAATGACATTTTGGATACCTGATACGAGGATTATGCAGAAAGAATTCATCTGTAAAATAAACAGAAAGAAAGTGTGAATTCATATCCATTTCCAACATAGAAATACCAAACTCTAATTTATTTAAACAGAAGAACAAAAAAACCTGAAAAACAAGGTATATGTTGAATCTTGAATTGCTATGCAGGATCTACCCGACCTCAGTTCGCAATTCCGGTGTTCACAACGAGTTAAACTCTTCTGCTTTGATCTGACTCCAAAAGATCTTGTTATAATAATTAGTCAGTCGTCGAGGATACAAAACTGATTTAACTAATTATTTACTTTATTTCACTCAAAAATTCAAGCCTCCCAAAAGTTGACCATCGAGTTTATTAATGTCTTGTCTTGCAACGTTAAAATTTTGTCATTGTGAAAATCGATTTCGATTGGAAATAAGAGCCACGGCAGGTATACTGTCTACGAAACGCGCTGCACTCGAAAAAACTAGAGCTTACAAATAAATATTGGGCTATCAAAATATTAAACATAAATTAGACACTACAAACTCTAACAACATCGAAATCAAATCTCACAGTATACAAGAAATGAACACCATTGCAGCATGCATTACCGGAGGAGGTACATATTGCCACAGAAGTTCTGTTCATTTTAAACCTTCAATGGAATACTAACATTAACCTTTGATTAAACAGGAAGATATTTATCAGAAAATGAGTCAAAAACTTTGGATGGGAGAACAAAGGACTGAGAATATAAATTGCTTAACAAATGATAAATGTACGTATTAAAAATAAGAGCTGATCATCAGATCAGATCAGAAGAGCTGATCATCATCAGCTATCATCAGCATTTGAATTGCTCAGCAATTTATTTGTACTGAGAAACCAGCTCCACCAACCTGCTTATGAGGCACTGCAGCAGTGTACTGTGAGGCGCTGGTGCAGGCCTCGTGAGCCTCAACTTGAACCTCTTTCTTGCATGGCTTGCAAGATGAGGGAAGTGGAGTTTGCTGGTCAGCACATCATGAGCAGGAACATTAGTTACCATGCATGGATTTGGACAGAAATTTGTAAATTAAAAAATATCAATAAATGGCCTAACTCAAAAAGGATTATACCATAGATAATGAATTAAAATATTCAATACAAGATTCACAGAATAGCACAATGTGAATCAAATACCTTAATTTAATAAAATTTATTAGCAATTCATGAATAGTTACTTACAATAAAAAATTTCTCATAAGGATGTTTATAAGCTTATTTCTGTGTAAGCATTTTTTGTGGAAGCTTTTGCTTACTGCAAAAATATGCTTCATCCAAATTCTGTTTGAGTCAATAATTTAGTTATTAATAATAATTTTAATTAAATTACAAGCTTACAAATCTTGTTAAAAATATCACCTCATATTCTTCACTGCAAAGTGGTTCATCCTTCACAGTTATGTCCTCTCCCTCATCTTCAGGCTCCTCTTTGATGTAAACTGTCATGATGGAGGGTAGGGATGAGCTGCTGCCCTCCATTGCTGGATGGAATTTACATAAATAATTAGCATGAGGCTACTTGCAGCTAAGAATATCAACATAATACTGGACTTAAGCTATCTTTACTGCCTCCTCAACCCTTCAGCCAGCAAGTTACTCTTATATGATCACTTAAAATTGCCTCCCAAACGATCTCACCACAGCCTCCAGTTTGTGGTTGAGGCTACAGTATTCCCATCAGGCAATGTCAGGCTGAAGCAATGTTGAAACAATGCACTTGGGGACATTGAAATCCCGTTGATTATTAGTTTAGAATGAAAAGTGAGTCAACATCATTTTTCAATGTTGCATCAACAATTGCCGGAACACATTTTACAAGTGCTCTTTTAACGTTGGAATTAAACGCAATTTCAACATTGAAACAATATCAAAAGGTATGATGTTGAAAAAAAAATGTTTATTCACTTTTTATTCTGGACTAACATTCAATGTTATTTCAACATTTTAAAGTATGTTGTTTTAACTTTGATTTAGCCTTAAATTGCCTGCCAAATCATGCCTCTGCCAATCACTCCAATTTATAATTATCTGCCCATCATTCCACACCATTAATAGCATCACCTCTACCATGTCCAAGAATTAAATATGCGAATTTAAATGAACATTTAGACTTGGAACTTAGAATTGATGCTTTTCTCATCTTTAAAAGATGGAAATAGTACTAATATCTGTTCAATCAATTAAAGTAACTTGATCATAACGTATAGAATTAAATTAAGACTAAATAGCTACTCTATACATTTGAATGATTGAATATACCTTTAACCTTTTTTGTAGCATAGTGACCTTATTAAAAATTAATTTTTCAACTGCAATTTACTCTTTCAATATGCAAAATTTTTGGAAATTCATAGGAGTAAATATATCTTATAGTTGGATATTTGAAATCTGAAAGTTGTCATCATCAACTTACTTTCAAAACTGCTAAGGGATTTGGTTCAACAATGAAATGAACAATAAAATCATGAATATCAACAAAGTATAACATCTTTCAGATTCACAAATAAAATAAACTTGCACGCACCAGTTGTGCAGCATACCTTCAGGCTCGAGTTTGCACACGTCAGTCGCTGCTTGAATGAGGCTCTGCTCAGGGCACCAGCCACTCTTGACTGCAGCATCTGAGAGCTGGTGCAGAACAACTCTGCACTCTTTTATACTGTATGCCATGAGATTAATGTGCGGGTATATAAGTATGAGGTTTCCTGAGACACACTAGAAGCAGTAAGATATCCAGCAATAACCAACTTAAACCAAGCAGGAAGAGTATCTGTAAGCAATTCAAGATCAAATAAGTATCATCAAACAGGGTAATAAGAGACTGTTTTGAGAATTTTTTGTAAATAACTTCTTACCATGAAACATTTCATTAAAGAGTTTGGCTCATTTTAAAGATCTTTGCAAGGGCTATTGCATGGCATCTCCAAACAAAAGTCATATGCTATTGGTAAGGTTCCAGACAGAAAATAAAAGCCTCCCAAATTTCCCTGGGAATGGGGTAATTTGGGACAATTGAAATAAAACTTAATTTTAAAATGTTTGAAGCATGCAGTGTACTACTCATCCATTATTAACAGTACTCCAAAGTCCTCCTCTTCCTTTGTAGATAGTGTAGATGTAGAATAAATGACATTTTCTGTGATTTGTACTTGTTTATCCTTTATTGATATGATATTACCATATCCATTGAATTTGTTCAGCTTCCATTCAACTATGCACGCGTACTTTTTACAAACCTCTGAACGTAACCTTTCATAATTATAACTTTAGGACGCGCGGGGCTGTGAGGTTGATGTCGCTACTTCGCAGTGCATCTGCTGTTATAATTTGTGCAGGAAAAGGCCTTTTCTTACAATTTATTACCATATGTAAATATTAAGTATTTGTCAGTATTCTTATGGTTGGTCTTCTTTGTAGCTTCAAAATTTGTGCAGTGCCATGAATAGTTTGCATGTACAAGATGGTGCGATGCACTATTTTTTGTAGCATATTTACTCTCTAGGGTTGCCAGATGGGTTTATTTCTAGCCAAATTAGAGGTTCTGTTTACTCGTTAAGTTGCATTGGTCAGCGAAAATTCATGAAGGGTTCAAACTAAAGCATTTTCAATTAAAAAAATACTTTTTATGATGACTGAAAATTTCACCCGCAATTTCGAATTAACTGATGAATCTTCAATACGGGGGCTTTATTGTGAGCAGATTTGGCCGTTGTCTCTTGCCGCTCTGGCAGCCTCGCCTTCGAGGTTGTGTTAATTAATCTGTTGTGTTCTACCTCTTATTAATGCCTTCAGAACTGAGCTCAGACATCATCATTATTTTAGGTTCTCATATCATAACACTAAAAGCGTCTCAGTAAAACGAAGCGTTCTATACTCCACACACAAAAACAAAATTATGTTCTTGATATAATAAGAGTGTTTCAAGTGTTTGGCCGCGAAAACTGAACGTTAAGTAATTTGTGTCATTGAAAAATTAGGTCTAAACAAGTAATTTAAGCCTATGTCGGATTTGGTCGTTTTTTCGAGCCAACGTCTGGTAACCTTGCTGCCAAGCATAAAATGCAATTATTCCATGTAAGGGAAGTATTTGTATATTTCTAGCAAATAAACACAATGTGTTCATCAAACTCATGAACATTATTTAATTCCTTTCTTATAGGATCTTCTACATCATTGGCCAGTCCGCCCATAGTCGTGCAGCAACCATCGCCATCCTGTCGTAATCCACATGGAGGAATCTTCACAACTGCAATAAATCGGCGACTAAAACTACTATTTGTAGGGGCCGATCACCACATGATGATCAATAAGCTGTTTTGATTGCACCAGGAAGTTGTGGTTCAGTTGTGTTTATAAAACAGATCGTTTCTATTGATGGTCGCCACATATCTGTGGCAGCTTAAGAGTGAGGCATCGCCATTAGCAGTAAAAATTCAGCAATATCAAGAATTGGCCACTGGCAAACATGACCAAATCTCAGATTCTGGCACAAATAGATTATATTACAGTAATCAACATTGCTCCCAAATAATGTAGTTTGCGGCAGCAACTACGGCCTGGCCCATAATTAGGGAGATCAAGATGACACTTGGACGGTGTCTGGTCTGAAGCGCGAATAGTATGATTCCAGTTAAGAATAGAATAAAAGTGTCGGCATTGAAGAAAATAGGCCCATGGCCTGTTGCCAATTCTTGAATTTTTCGTGACTTGATTTACAAGGGATCCGGCCTTTGGAACCCGATCTTTCCATAGCTGACGATTGATTGAGATAGCGGCTGGACTTATTGCCTGGTCCGTAATTTGCAAGGCATTCTAAGACTGAACATATTCTGCTGCATAGCTTCGTCTAGTCTGCTTTTAAAGGATTCTTCCTTGCAATTATCAAGTCTGAAAGAGTTGTTAAACTGTGGAGCATTGAATTTTGATCTCTAGAGAAGTGATACATGAGCTCTGACACTGAGAAGCCCAACACGCAGTGAACATGAGATGCATTGAATACCGCGTAGAATTTTATATTTTGGGGCGGTATCAGCGCGTGTAAGATTCGGCAATTACCTCTTTCGCCTATTCTGAACATCGCAAAATTTCACAGCTTGCTACGGATCTCGAACCCGCAACTCACTGCTCCAGTATCCAGTGCTAAACCACCCGTCCACCTCAACAATCTTGACCAGAACTGTCACGTGAAGCTAGAATCAAACCCAACACTCGGAAAGAAAAAGTTCGAGCTGCGATCGACGACGGACGTTAGTAAGTCCCTAAGCCTACATATCTGATTTCAATTTTGAAACTTGAGATTACTGTAGTTTTGAACTCTGAGAAACCTAAGAATTAATCAATAGCGCGACATTGTCAACTACGAGAATGTCGCGCCATAAGAGGCGGAAGGAGAGTAGCCTGTCTTCAGATGAAGGCAGCAACTCTCCTTCTTTGCCTGAACTAGTTGGGTCGCCTTTACCCGTGGGAAATAGATCAGAGGATCATGTATTTTAGGGAAGTAGAGTTTTCTGGTCAACACATCATTAGTTACCATGCATGGATTTGGATGAAATTCATGTACTAAAATGATCACAGCCTAGCCTAATTAAAAAAGGATCAAACTAAAAATAAGGCATACAGATATTCAATTCAAGAAAACAGAATAATACAATGTGAATCATATATCACAATTTGAAATTTAATTTATAAACAATTCATGATCTAGAATCCAATGATCTAGCATACAACATTCCTTAGAAGGTTATTTGTACAGACTTTTGCACCTTTACAAATATGATACCGTACATTTAGTAGAGTTAAAAATTTGTCCATATATTATTCGTTAGGGGTGGAATTCAATGACTTGCAAATGAATCTTTTTTAAAATTTCACCTCATATTCTTCACTGCAAAGTGGTTCATCCTTCACAGTTATGTTCTCTCCCTCATCTTCAGGCTCCTCTTTGATGTAAACTGTCATGATGGAGGGTAAGGATGAGCTGCTGCCCTCCATTGCTGGATGGAATGTACCTACAAGATATAACAGCATGATGATACTTGCAATGAAGAATATTGATATTGCAATGGACTCTAACTACTACCTACTATGAATGGTATTTTCTATAGAATCTGTGGGGAAAAGATTAACAGCAAGTTATCATCACCAACTTGCTTTTCAACATTACCGTAACTGTCAAGATATTTGGTTCAACAATTGTATGAACAATAAAAGAAATCATAAATATCAATGAAGTATATAGCATCTTCCAGATCCACAAATAAAATAGACATTTAAGCACTACCTAAAACATGGTAATAAGGGACTGGCGGGGTAAATTGGGAGTCCTCCACCACGGTATAAAAATGTAATAACAGTGAAACTAATTGAAATATTGCAAAAGTAAAGATAGTGGCATAAACTTCAACATTTCTTTTATTTATGTAGCATAAAGGAGCTTGAGAAATCATACATTTACCAGCTCTAAAAAATTCCCAAAAAATGTTTGAAAGTGATATTTCAAGTGATAAATGTTAGTACTTCTGCTAAGGTCTGTAATAAAAAAATATTTGCCATATTTAAAAATTTTGCTTGAAAAAAAGTTGCAGAAATATGTCGGCTTTAAAACTTCAAAGACGGAATTTGCGTAATCCAAAACACAATGGCGGCCATTTCTGCACAACGGGGTATTTATAAGGGGTAATACTGGACACCCCTAAACATGCATTTTGAGTAGAACCTTGGTTAGCAAAGCCTTGGTAGCCTCCATTAGTCCAGTTTCCAAAAAATTAAGTAATAACTAATAATTTTGATTACTGTACATTACAAGCAAAGGCTCCAGTTAACAAAAAAATTGGTTCACAACAAAGAATTTTGATCACAATTACCTCACTCAGTAAAAAAATTCACTTGACAAAAAATTAATGCATCAGTCATCACAAAATCGTGCGTATAATGTCATAGACAGAACTCCGCACCAGTCAACATAGAATGAAAAGTAATTAATCCAGACTAGGTAAGGTTTATTTCTTCAAAATATATGATGGTTGTCACTAAAATATTCCTTTTGGTTTCAGATATGTTTTTATGATATTTTTTGTCATAGTGAATTCTCTTCACCCAATTAAAATGGTGCAAAATTAAAAGCATTGTCCTGTAAATTTACAGATACAGAAGAAATGCTATATGGTTCATAATGGCTGCTGATATGAAGCCTGCAGTTAACAAGATTGTTGTTAATTATCAATGGCATGTCCATGGATATGGGAATATCACATCAATAATATGTTAATGTATGGATATGGAGTACCTTAATATCATATCAATAAAGAAAAAACAAGTACCATCAAATGGAGTTAATAAAGGGCAGACAGAAAATAGTGGTGAGAAGTTAAATATTTTTCCTATCTATGTAGCATAAAGCAAGTTAAGAAATCATACATTTACTACTTCTAAATAATACCTGAAAAAAGTGTGAAAAGTGAGAGATTTTAAAAAAGTACCTCTGCTATAAAAATTTTACATACAAAAAAGTTGCACACAGGTGTTGACATAAAAATGTTAGTGATGGAATTTGCGTAGCTCATTGAAAAAATTGTGGCAAGACGAGGGCATAAGGGACGCCCCTAAAAATGTATTTACAGTAGAACCTTGGTTAGCAAAGCCTTAGTAGCCTCCAGTAGTCCAGTTTCCAAAAAAATTAGTAATAACTAATAATTTTGATTACATTAACCTCACTTTGTAAAAAAATTCACTCAAGGAAAAATTAATGCATCATTTGCCATCACAAAATTGTGCATAGATTGTAATTGATAGAATTTTGCACCAGGCAAGTGGCAACATAGAATGAAAAGTAATTAACCTAAACTATGATTTATTTTAAGATGTCATTTATCCTACATTTACATCATCTATCAAAGAAGAAGAGGACTTTGGAGTTGGACTACCACTCAGTACTGTTAGTGTTAGTAATGGCCAATGGGAGAGCATGGTGCAATTACATATCAATTTTAAATTACCTTAGTAATTTGAGTTTTGTGAACGCCGACCTTAAATTAGAGGAGCGGCTTGCAGCCTCCAGCAGACAACCTCCCACGCTGACAGTCTAGATAACACTGCATGCGGCAGTGCAGCTGCCATGTACATTACAAGCAAAGGCTCCAGTTAACAAAAAAATTGGTTCACAACAAAGAATTTTGATCACAATTACCTCACTCAGTAAAAAAATTCACTTGACAAAAAATTAATGCATCAGTCATCACAAAATCGTGCGTATAATGTCATAGACAGAACTCCGCACCAGTCAACATAGAATGAAAAGTAATTAATCCAGACTAGGTAAGGTTTATTTCTTCAAAATATATGATGGTTGTCACTAAAATATTCCTTTTGGTTTCAGATATGTTTTTATGATATTTTTTGTCATAGTGAATTCTCTTCACCCAATTAAAATGGTGCAAAATTAAAAGCATTGTCCTGTAAATTTACAGATACAGAAGAAATGCTATATGGTTCATAATGGCTGCTGATATGAAGCCTGCAGTTAACAAGATTGTTGTTAATTATCAATGGCATGTCCATGGATACGGGAATATCACATCAATAATATGTTAATGTATGGATATGGAGTACCTTAATATCATATCAATGAAGAAAAAACAAGTACCATCAAATGGAGTTAATAAAGGGCAGACAGAAAATAGTGGTGAGAAGTTAAATATTTTTCCTATCTATGTAGCATAAAGCAATTTAAGAAATCATACATTTAATACTTCTAAATAATACCTGAAAAAAGTGTGAAAAGTGAGAGATTTTAAAAAAGTACCTCTGCTATAAAAATTTTACATACAAAAAAGTTGCACACAGGTGTTGACATAAAAATGTTAGTGATGGAATTTGCGTAGCTCATTGAAAAAATTGTGGCAAGATGAGGGCATAAGGGACGCCCCTAAAAATGTATTTACAGTAGAACCTTGGTTAGCAAAGCCTTAGTAGCCTCCAGTAGTCCAGTTTCCAAAAAATTTAGTAATAACTAATAATTTTGATTACATTAACCTCACTTTATAAAAAAATTCACTTAAGGAAAAATTAATGCATCATTTGTAATCACAAAATTGTGCATAGATTGTAATTGATAGAATTTTGTACCAGGCAAGTGGCAACATAGAATGAAAAGTAATTAACCTAAACTATGATTTATTTTAAGATGTCATTTATCCTACATTTACATCATCTATCAAAGAAGAAGAGGACTTTGGACTACCACTCAGTACTGTTAGTGTTAGTAATGGCCAATGGGAGAGTACAGCAGTTAGCAGTACACTCCTCATGCATGCACAGTACACTCCCTCCCAGGCTCCCAGGGCCAGGGGTAATTTGGGGTGCTCCTTTTTTGTTTCAGGCACCTTACAAATAGCATATGTAATTTTTCATAGATGCCATACAATAGCCCTTGCAAAGTTGCAAAAGACCTTTAAAATGAACCCAAACTATTTAATAAAATGTTGCATGGTAAGAAGTTATAAAAAATGAAAGAAGCAACTCTTATAGTGTAATAATAAACCTGAGGCAAACCCCAATTAAGCAACAAGAATAATAAAAGAAGAAAAACAAAAGAAGTGCAGAAAAAAGGCAAAGATTGAACGAAGAGATGAGTAGATTAGAGAACATGGTTTATTTATTATTATCGTTTATGATGAAGATATTCAAGATAGCTACGTTTCTAACTTCTAAGTTGAGAATAGACATAGGGGATACAAAATTGAGGGTTGGCATCATATGTCCACATTAACAGTGTCTCATTCAATTCCCAACACAGTTAATTGCAGTAGCTATGCCCTAGACAGTGACTTACACGACTGAGTTCAGAGTTTGTATAAGTTACTGAAAGTCTAGAATTTGTTTACCTATACAGCTTCCGCTGTAAATAATACTTCCGAGAAGTTCTTACGCTCTGCCGGAAATTTTATCGGATCACGTCGGTCGCATTCGATTAAATTACATAATCTCTGATTATTCATTTTTCCGGCATTCAATCCAATGAATAGTCATGACTAATCACAAAAATTCGACATTTGTGAAAGCATGTTCACGCAGAAGCTCATTGGATCGAGTGTGAATTGAGGCGCGCGTCAAGCAAATGCTTGGAAATAATGCCTCATTTTTTAATTATTTTTCAGGCTTCGGGTATGGAGATAACAAACCTCCAACCCTGAGCACAATTAGCATTTTGGTTGATGCACTTTGCTTCACTTTAGGCTACCTTGTATTTCTTTCCCTTTACATTTGAAACATGCTTGTCTTTCAGATCAGTGGCCAGCTGCATAACCTTGTGTATGGCAAATTATTCAGCCCCTAGAACAGTGTGTTTCCGTCGAAGCAACAAGCCTGTTACCGACTGTTGTACTTAGTCTTGGTTCACACCGCATATACTTCCGGCCAAGAGCCACTCACGGTCCAGGGGCCGTATTATCAAAACTTCGTAAGAACGCAAAATCGACTTACGAGTGGCGTTGCTATGACAACGTAATACTAGCGGTGGTATTATAAAAACATTTGCGCGGGAAAAATTTGCTGATATGACTTGTTTAGCTTTAGGCTTTTAGCTAAGACTTACGTACGAAAGTTTTGATAATGCCAAAATTAGGGTGTATTTACGTACCACAGAACTTTTTGTCGTAAGTACAATAAGTTACGAAATTTTGATAATCCGGCCCCAGTTCAATAATCTCAAATGCATTTCTATAGGAGCATTCACACCGGTCGTGCATGACACCTGCCATGCAAGGCACGGTCCAGCCGCGATCATAGCAAAAGATATTTTGACCGGGACGTGACTGCAGCGTTGCCAACTTTTTTATTTGCCTGGTATACCAAATTACCAGCTCAACAAACCGGATTTCAGCAAATGTACCTGGCACGTGCCTAGCAGTTTGGTGTGAATCAAGCCTAAGAGTCCGGTAGAAACTGTCTCATCTGCAGACTTTAAGCCATCTGTGCAAATCTAGAAATATTTTGAGTGGTGCTGCAGCCAAAATTCTATAAATAAATTCTGAATAGATTAATGTCGCAAATTTTTCATGAATTATCTTGAAGGTTGAGATGAATACTGGAAATAAGATCCGCTTGAGGTGAAATTGAACTTAGGAAGGGAGTAGTAGGCTAGTAGCACACCATGGGAGTAAAAGACTCAGCTTGCAAAGGCTTTCACGAGCTTTGATGATGAGGATGTCACTATAAACTCCCAAGTCAGAGAATCCTAACATGGATGTTACATGGTTACCTGCCAGCATGTACAGATAGTCCTATCAGATACCACACTTAATGAACAGATACAAGACTCGAAGTTGCAGGGGTGCAATGAAGCTTTCAATTTTCAGAGAAAGTTGAAAGCACTTCACTTACTTACTTACTTACATACTTACTTACACACTTACTTCATATTGTCGTGGTGCGTCGGGCTCCTTGGATCTACCAAAGAGCAGGCTTTAGAACAGTTGCAGGATGATTCATTAAAGACTTCGAGATATCACATAAAATTGTGGAGCCACACTCAATCTTGCTTCTTATTGTGACGTCATTCGTCACTAGTCAGATTAAATGTCCAGTTCCAGAATAAAAAGAATGAATACCAACCACCATCAACAACAAAACCACCATCACCACGAAAGACAGACCCAACACACCCCCACCACCCGCCGCCTCAAGCTATGTCGGTATCACAGATCACGCGAGGCTGCGCTGTTCAACAGCAACGCATAACTGCGCCCGACCTGCAGCGCCTGACGCGTACAACATTGAGTGCTGTTAGTTTTTTTTAACTAATGATTCCAAGAGAACTTATTTTCCTAATGCTGCAATGAACACCAAAAATCATTCAATTCGTAAGCCAAACCATTGGTTTCACAATTGATGGGAACGTTTCCTTATAACTTTAAAAATATATGAGTACATCCGTTCCACCTTACGTACTTAGAGGAAAATTTCATTGCTTCCCAGCCACCAATATGACTTCACATTTATTAGCCTCACCATGCAATATTTCCTGAGAGACGAGCACAATGTTTAGAGCACGCGCACCACTAACATTAAGCACAATTAAAAACTTCAAGTATCATCTACAAGTAAATACCTCGTAGTGCAAGGGAAGCTTGCAAATACTTGAGTCCCCCAAGATATTTAATCTCTTTACTGCAATCATCGAGACACGTCTTGATCTGTTATAATTAAATCCTCTCTTAATGTATAATAATAGCTTCGTTGTATTGGTCACACGAGGCTTGAAAAAGCATACGAAGAATGGAGTCGAACTAATGANGGGTACCCCAGCGTGTACCGCAATATTAATTGATAAGCCAGGTACTGGTATATTATATATACGGGGTACCCCAGCGTGTACCGCAATACCAACCGTGTCGGGATATTACCGGGACCTGAAACTTGAGTTGAACTTTTATTTTCAGGACATTTAGGAAGACATCACGAAGAGGTGGTTTGATTGAAACCTAAAAGATGATCGTTTGTTTTATTATAGAACAAAAATTAATTTGAAAATAACAATTTATATGTGCTTCAAGTTGGTTCGCGAAGTTCAAATGGGAGTTAGAAAATTTTGTGTCAGTAGGAAAAACTAAAGGTTTTCCAGACCGCGATAAATTGTCGAGAAAAATATTCACATGTTACAAAGTCAGATATAAAATGTAATGAAATCTGAAGGATTATAAGTCCTGATCAATGGCGGTTTGTTCATCCAGCGGATGAGGGGGCGGTGCCCCCATTGTGCTGAAGACAGAGCGCTGGCGTCAACATACACTCAGAGCAATGAGCAGGACATTGTCCAAATGGCGCTGCACTTTTGTCCTTGTATGGTTATCATAGAATAGAATAAAATAGAATTGTCGGCTTTGAAGAAAATAGGCCCATGGCGTGTTGCCGATTCTTGAATTTTTCGTGACTTGATTCACAAGGGATCCGACCTTTGGAACCCGATCTTTCCATAACTGACGATTGATTGAGATAGCTGCTGGACTTATTGCCTGGTCCGTAATTTGCTAGGCATTTTAAGACTGAACATTTGCTCCTTCATAGCTTCGTCTAGTGACTCTAGTCTGTTCTTGAGGGCGTTCATACTCGGAGCGTCAACGATGCTATCAGGGAGGCTATTCATATGCCGGTGACTCGAAGCGAGAAGAAATGTTGTCGCATGGATGTGTTACAACGCAGTTTTTTTAGTTTATAGCCGTGGCCCCTGGTGTTGGTTCTTGTTTCAAGTTCTAGTAATCCTTCTGGGACCTTGTATAAGGCATTAGTATACTTGTATGCTTCAATGAGGTCCCCACGCAGACGTCGATAACTGAGGCTTGGAAGCTTCATAATCTTTAATCTTTCCTCATATGACTTGCCTTTCAAGCCTGGAACTATCCTTGTTGCGCGTCTTTGGACACTCTCTATTAAAATTCTTTCCCGAGTCATCATGACTCAGTTTGGCCAGGCAAATGAACGTAGCAGTGCTCTATGCAGTAAGTGTGTCACTGTTTGCACAATATGACCCATTCATCGCTATGAGTGTACTAGCGCGCCCCCTAACGAAGACTGCTATTTTTCGTAAATTGTGGAAGTTTGTTCACCGTTAATTCAGAAGTCATGCAACACTTTACCGATATTCTTCTGTTAACGCGACTTTGGTGGCATCTGTACATTTTGTGCAGAAAATAACATGGCAAGGCCACTAAATTAAATAAATTAGATCTTGTGACATCCAACATATATTTGGTTAGGGATCTTAATTATTAAGCTACTAAAAAGCTTCATTCGTACGTTGTTCAAACGTTCTTTATCCTCACGTTGTTCATATGCTTTTTATTCGTAAGTCTTAGTGGTAATAAGAAACCCCACCAAAAAAGCGATTTGATTCATTTGATTACATAATATTCTTGTATTTATTTTATAAATTACTTTATTTGTTTATTACAACACTTCTCTTTAACTTCACTTCTTCTTTGTTTGTCTGTCTGTCTGCTACAAATCTTATAATCGATATTTAACACACTTCTACCTGTCCAATCGATCTGAAATTTGGCACACTTGCGTAAAGTTGGTGACAATGCATGAATCAATTGACAGAATCAATAATTTTATAAATTAAAACAAAATTTTTTTCATTATTAAAAAATATTAAGAAAATAATTTCGTTCGCTACAAATATTATAATACATATATGACACAATTTGACCTGTCCAATTGATCTGAAATTTTGCACAATTGCATAAAGTCAGAGACAATGCATGAATCAATTGACAGAATAAATAATTTTGAAAATTTGCAAAATTTTGATATCTTAAAAAAAATTGACAAATAATTTTTTTTCAATATTTGAAAATAATATTAGAAATTCGTTGTACATCTGTAACATCCAAGACACTGGATTTTTCAGAAGTGTTGTCTTTAAAAAATAATTTTTAAACGCATATTATTTTCTCATTTATTTGCTTACAAATATTTGACCGCTGTGGTTGGTTGTTCTTCTGTCCCACTTGTTGCTCTCGCACGGGCAGCAAAAAGCTTTGTTTGCCAACAGCGCTGCGTAACTGCCAGCGACTGAGCGGTACAAGACTAATGGACCATCAAATGATTATAGTTTCTTCAACGATGGCTTTCAATAACATTATTTTAACAATGTCTGTCAAATGCATGAGCAAGAACTTTTGTTCCGCAAGGTTATTGGCAAAAATTTGGCTGACAAGTAAACCTAACCCAGGCTTGAATTTGTTCAGCTTCCATTCAACTATGCACGCGTACTTTTTACAAACCTCTGAACGTAACCTTTCATAATTATAACTTTATGACGCCAGGGTTATGAGGAAGAAGTCGCTACTGCGACGTGCATCGCGACAGTAAAGGTCATATAATTCTACTTGAGTTACTCCGCCATACGTTTTCTCTGAATTACATATACTTAAATTTCTTAAATCTTTCTTTATAATGATAGCTTCATATTCCTGGACACTTGCAGTGTACGAATAAATATATAATACCAAGAATATGTCAAAAGTTGGGCTTTTGAATAAGAAGGAACTCACGGAATTCATTCATCACACATATACACTAAATAAACTACATCGCTACACCATGAATGTTCACTTGAGAGAATTCAGTTATACATTTCCTCTTCAAAATAGCTGTAAATTTAATTTCCTTATTCTCCAATCATCTTCGTCGTAATATCTTTTATTCCATTTGAACTTATTCATCCTTGTATAATGCAGTACTCGTTTGCATAGAGCATTGATTCACGACGCCGCTATGTTGATATTTTTACATTAGTTTCCTGTAAAATAAACTATTCATAATTTCGCTAAAATATTGATTTAGATAGGATTTAATGAAAATATTCTGTGAATATCGGATATATACACGTTTTCATTTTCAAATATTAAGGTAATTTTATTCAAAACTGATCAACTCTTGAGAAAATGGCCATGTCATAATTATTTACGAAAATGCTTTAAATTTGTTAGCTCGACCTTATTAGGAAACTCCAGCACTTACCCAAATTTGATTTACTTGTATGACTCACTTGAATATTTTGTGACTCGTCATGAGTATATTACGCGAATAATTCAGTATCGTTGATCGTTTAAGTCGTGGCCTTCCAGCCCGAGTTTGCTGCACGATAAGCTGGGCCAGTCGGACATTATGTCGCGATGACGCGATCATGAGACTTAGGTTAATTCTGTCAGTATTCATAGACTACCCGATGCAAACCGCACGAGAAGGGAAAGAGGAATATTATGTTGATCTTTTCAAACATGAATACCGAGGGAAGAGAAGTAACGCTGCAACATATAACAAACCCGTTATAGGACCAACCGCCACACTAAGTTATGATATTTTACTAACACATATGCGCTAGTTATAGGACCAACCGCCACACTAATTTATGATATTTTACTAACACATATGCGCTAGTTGTAGGACCAACCGCCACACTAAGTTATGATATTTTACTAACACATACGCTAGTTATAGGACCAACCGCCACACTAAGTTATGATATTTTACTAACACATGCACTAGTTATAGAACCAACCGCCACACTAAGCCACACTAAGTTATGATATTTTACTAACACATGCGCTAGTTAAAGGACCAACCGCCACACTAAGTTATGATATTATACCAACACATTGGCTAGTTTGCTTCTACGGCTTTAGATTTTGAATAATAAAATTCTCTCATTAGAAGATGATGGTGAAATATAATCTCTTAAAGATTCTTAGCGCTGCATTCGACTGCGCTTCACAATGGAAACATTTGATTACGTCAATCAAATAATGAAACGACTAATCTAACAATATGAAATTAGGAGTAAAACTTAGAAAATATAACGGCATCAATACAAATAAAATCTAATAATTACAGTTTTCCATACAACTAAAAACAACATGAGATCTTTCCTGCAGTTCATTACACGCAGGGAAATGAAGAGACTTTGTCCAAATGGCGATGCACTTTTTGCCCATTTGTGGGTCATCGTGACCCAGTTTGGTCCAGCATGAGGGCGTATCAGTGCTACGTGCTGAAAGTGTGTCTCTATTTGGGCAATATGAGCCATCCATTATTTTGAGTGTACCATGCTTGCCTATGTTACGCTTCATTTAGGAGTCCAAGTGTAAAGTGTGTCTCTATTTGGGCAATATGAGCCATCTATTATTTTGAGTGTACCATGCTTGCCTATGTTACGCTTCATTTAGGAGTCCAAGTGTAAAGTGTGTCTCTATTTGGGCAATATGAGCCATCCATTATTTTGAGTGTGCCATGCTTGCCTATGTTACGCTTCATTTAGGAGTCCAAGTTTTCGCAACAGATGTTGAACACGCAGGTTTCTTGGTTGCTAATTTCCTTCCATTTATTTAAATAAGCAACAATGAATCTTTGATCAACAAATGCTATATGTAAACCAACGTTCATATTATATGTTTCATATAACATGATTTTATTTGATCACTATAACATGATTTTAAGTGATCAATATAACATGATTTTAAGTGATCAATATAACATGATTTTACGTGATCAATATAACATAATTTTATAGGATCAACATAACATGATTTTTTATGATCAATAACTTGATTGTTCCATCGAACTGTCGAAGTGAACTGCAACCAAACGGTGGCTCGTCGTCAGTTTGAACGCATTTGTTCTCTTGGCGAATTTCAACTGATAACAAATAACAAATTTCGATTCATTTTTCACGTGTGTAGTTAATATATTATCAATGGTTCATTATGGGAATGCATAAAGGAAGAGAAGTTGCCATTTGATGTCTCGTTTTTAAACTTGCGTGATGACATAGTAACTAAAGTACTAAACCATCATTGCTGCAGGTCTGGTGAATATTTTGTAGCAGAGAAAATTGGCCTAATTTACATAACATATTTTTGCAAAGGATAATTCAATGCTGTTACCAATACTGGCCATTTCTGTTCTAAGAATCTCTATGGAGAAAGCTCTTCTGCGCTAGACCAGCACGAATAGAGATCAATGTAATGGTTACCCCCTGATTTAGCGTTCTCTGACATAGAAAATATTCGAGGATGAACTAATGTATATCAATGATTTCCATTATATCGGATAAACTAAAGTATATTAATAATATCTGTTAAATTATCGTTTCAGTTTATCAGTTTCAGTTATCAGTTCAGTTTCAGTTATCGTTCTAAATTTAGATATCAAGTTACGTCAAGCGATGACTCGAGACCTCATATGTACGAGATGCAGTCGCTGAGTTATTAATATTCAAGCGATATTACTTGAGTAAAATCCGTAAGAAGTTGTCAGTACGAGAACTCACTTGATGGAACTGTTCCCTGTGCTGGCATTGCTCCAAGTTCATCACAAACCGTCTAACTGAAGGGGAAAAAATACGTAATGAAATCAATGAAGAATACTTCAATGAGTTTCATTTAGAATTAATGCTGTAGAAGCTATGAATCTAATGCTACATTCACTTCTATGTTGGTTGGTCGCAACTATGCGGCGCTGTTGCCAGCGGTGTTCTGTGTGGCCGACTAACGGATCCGACGCGCTCCATTATGATCTTCATAGCAAGGAAGTTATAATAAATGTTTTATGTCATACGCCGTTTGTCGTAAACCTCTGAATAATATGTTCATCGAATTAATTTAATTCATGAAGTAATATTCGGGCTCGCCAAGCTCCCGCTTATCCACGTTAGCCGCGTTGCTACGCCGCCATCTTTGTATAACACTGGCGCCTCAGCTTACTCTCTCGTTCCTACACATTTGGACGTTTTGGTAGCAATGGAGAAAGAAAGAACAAAGCAGAAAGGATTAGGCTGTTGTCAAAAACTCCTTACTTCAGTGAGAGACCGATATTTAAGAAAATTGTTCGACATTAACGATGTTGATGCCAACGAAGTGCCGGCAAAACCGTGATGTGCAGATTTTGCATGACTGCCTCCCGTTTAACACGGTGATTTACTAAACTATTTGGTGTTTTGTGGTCAGCCACTACACCTTGCAAGAATTCAAGGCATACAAGACGCTTGAAGATTACAAACAATTTGTGGATGGATGGGTACAGGCGATGGAGAAACGAAACTTCAACGAATCAAGAAAGGCGATGTACTTGGTAGAGTTAGTTTGGTAGTACAACTGGACGAAGATAATGATGCTGATGAATGGAACCTTCTAAGAATGGAAAATGAAATTCCTTTTCACCTTCTTGAAGAGGAAAAGGATAGAATTTTATCAATGCTTACCAGGTAACCAGGGTTCGGACGGCTCATAGTAATACCGATCCCGATATTGGACGCGCTCATGTGACACCTCAGACCACAGAACTGACCAGAAATCTTGACGTTTTGAAAACCAATTTATATTGAAATTTAAAGGCAATGTAAAGAACTGGAAACATTTGATGTTATAGAATAAAGCGAATCAATTTGATCTTCCAACAAACCAGCCAACTGCAACAACACTATCATCGTTGCAGGATAATGAATATGACAATGTTATCTGATCTATAAATATTATTACGTTTTATTCTTACTTATGTAGCTTATCTGAAGGCAAGTAACAGATTTTGCCCCCGGAAAATGTATAGTTTCGTATATAATAAATATTCACGGCTGGTACACTGATATGAGTATATCAGTACGAGCCATAAACTGATACGATATACACGGCATTCACGGCTAGTAAACTAGATAAACGCATTCCATTGTATAGTTTTCTGTTTAAATGGCCTTCAGAACGACCGGTACATCTTATAACGATGCAGTAGCGTCCCATCTTCAAGCAAAAACTTCAAAAAGAGACGATCGCAGTACATTTAACACGTAGGCGAGAGCTAGACCCTGCTTCAAATATGGCGGCCTATCCTACAATGCATCTGGCGATTCGGTGCCGTGACGTCATCCTTTCGAGCCCGCAGAGGCTCACGTTCATTCTCAGAAGAAATTATCTGTAATTTTTGGTTGCATGATCATGACAAAATCTTCGCACCAATGATTCAATTGATGAAAGAAACATATTAGTAGCAAAAATTGATAATAGCAACTCGTTAAACCAATAAAGTTAATTTAGTTTACATCAACATTTCAGATAAATAAAAATTATTGGGGCATGATATGCGGCCATGAGCCCTGCCTGGGGCAGTCATGTGGCGCTGTTGCCAAATGGACGTCAACGGCGGACTAAACCTGGCTCAAACTACCCATTGAAATGGCACAATGTGGCACCGTCACCGGTCCCATTATGAACCTTTTCTTCGTAAATAGTGAACAGGATATTATCATAGTAATCATTGCTCTAGTCTAAGTTATGAATTAGTATAAGGTAAGATTTTCTGTGTATATGTGAAGAATTAATTCTTGACTAGAAGATTGTATGTAATAATGAATATGAATTTAATCGGATTCAAGTGAGAAAAGAGAGAGCTAGATTATGATGGTGAATAAATGTATTTATTATATGAAATAATTAGAAAAATTTCGACGGCAAAATTAGAAACGATGAAGCATATGGCCTACGGTACAAACACCATAGCGCCTGGTGCTGTCCTGGATTAAGTTCTGACTGGTGATAATTTTGTGAAGATTGTGTGACGTTTGCTTGTATACTCAGGCTGTGTGACGTTTGCTTGTATACTCAGGCTGTGTGGCGTTTGCTTGTATACTCAGGCTGTGTGACGTTTGCTTGTATACTCAGGCTGTGTGACGTTTGCTTGTATACTCACTGTCTCTTATACACATCTAGATGTGTATAAGAGACAGCTATCAGGGAGGCTGTTCCACATGTCGGTGACTCGAAGCGAGAAGAAATGTTGTCGCAAGGATGTGTTCCAACGCTGTTTTTTTAGTTTATAGCCGTGGCCCCTGGTGTTCGTTCTTGTTTCAAATTCTAGTATGATTCTAGCATGATTCTAGTATAGCATGATTCAAATTTCTATTTTCACGTTATTGTGAGAAGTGATAGTGTAAATGTTTGAATAATGTGTGTAAATTTAAAACGATTAACCGATTAACGATTTGATGCGAGGGCCAGTATACAAGGTGAGAAGATGCATGGTTAGGTGATAAAAATTAGCCATGTTTCCCAATTTCGTCCGTGATTACTGTTAGAAAAATTATTTTTCTCATAAGAAATGATCATAAGTTTTCCCCATGTGTTTACCAATAGGTAAGAACCAAAATTACGCTTTTCGAAAATCTTATTCCATTCCATATTATAGCAACCAAATAATGGTTTTGTAAATCTCTTCGTTTGTGATGACTTTTTGTCAAACTTTCTTCGTAATTTCATTACCACACGCGATTTTCTATGTTATGCATGTCTTCATGTTCCGCTTACGTTGCCAGGGATATTAGTATCTTCATTCATACAATTTTTCCCACCATTCTGTCCTCATTAAATTTCTATTTTCTAAAGTGAATGATTAAAGATGCTGCCACGTGGTTCATACAACAATCTGGTTTGAGCTTTGGCTTACTCCTGCAACTAGCGTCAGCCTGAGTATATAATTATTATCCTGAAGCTAGTATTATACCATAAATGTTGAAAATATTTAACTAAAGAAAATGTCACACATATTTTGATATAGGGTTGCCGCAAAATTAGTTTTGGCCAACATGGAGTGGAAGTCAAGCGTGTATTTTGGTAGCAAGGATACGAAGATTTCGAGGGCACGACGCGACTGGCGCTTCAAGTCAATAACAACAAACTCTTCACTTCACAAACCCTTGATGCGACGCGATTGTGAGGCCTGACGCTGACATGGTTAATAGAATAGAAAAACATGCGATGTGTTGAATAATTGAATTTAACCGTGAATATTTACTCCGTTCATTATTTTAATTTAATCACTCGTGAAGTCTCATTGGAAAGGGCAGGTGAGTCCATGGCATATCACTTAAACAGGATAAAAGGTAATCACTGTTGAAATTCTTTCCAAGTTACAATAACAATTTCGGTGACAATATAATATTGTATCAACCATATCCTAGTCCGTAAATAACTATTGTACTATTATTATACGATTAACGACACAAAACACAATAAACCTAACAAGATCCATAAGCCATGGATGATTTTTAAAAGTATTTATTTTGCAGTTTCTCTACATTTCACCGCATGACCGCCAGTGATAATATGTCTTGATGACCAGGTCGGGTCTCAATTATCTTGCCCGGGAATTAGCGATCCACCAACCGCGCAAAAAACCTGAAAAGTAGAATACAATTTTTAGTAATAAAAATCTGAAATTTTCTATGGAAAGAACTTCAGTATTTATTTTTACCTGTGTATTGATTCCTTTCCCTTCATTAAGTCACTTATATCATGCAGACATTGTTATGGGTTTTGTTAGCCTTCCTGACTATTAGTTTACTTTTTCATTCATATATTTATAATACATACTTCTATAGTTTGATTCCGTTTGTTTCCACTAGTATAAACCTATAAAGGAAACTTGGCCACAAATGTTGGTTCAAAAATTGTGCACCATAAAAAGTTCTTTACTGGGCATTCAAAGTTGAATAACGAAAGTTAAACATGGATATAAATAATATCGTATATAGATATTCAAAAAACTTCTCTTGAACATCACAGTTAATGAAAAAAATTCTTCCACGATAAAGTTTGAAGTTCAAAGTTTTGAGATTATTTTAAATAATAAAGAAAATAGACATAGATGTCGTATATTGAAAAATGCAAATAGTTCACAGCCCTGTTGATTAACCTCCATCAACCTTGTATAATTTTGTTTATTCGCATTTGAGGCGGTTAAAAACACAATTATTATCAATTGTCATACAAATTGTAGATTTTTTGTGTAAATATTATTGGTACTTCGAAATAAGATGAACATTTTATGGGACTCATTTATTCTAAAGTAAACCGTTGTGGAATTACTATTTAATTTCTCACCTTATCATGTGATTCTTTCCTCCATTTCTTTACCACTTCCTAAAATAATCTCAAAATTTTACAAAACAAAAAATTGCTTACCTACGCTTTTTCAACATGAAATATAAATAAATGAAATTCACGCTTGAAATCATCAGTAAAAATAACTGCTCTAACTCACTCTGATTCAGCACATTTCTGCCCGGTCCCTCCCGTTTATAAAGACCCGGCGATTCTTGCTTCAATATTCCTCCCATCAAGCCTTCAATACTCAAGGTGAATATTGAACAAATGCATCATATATACTGTGTTAGATTGCTGCCGTGACATACCTACTACCAGGCCGCAGCATTTTACATCCATTGAATGATGTTGTTCGTTGACAACTCGATGAAGGTGAGATCAGGTGCACTGCCAGCTGACGTCAGGTGCGCCGCGCCAGGGTCGTGGTATACCTCCCGGATTTGAGGGAGCTCCTCGAACAGCCGACGAGTGCCCGTAGCGCTGAGGCCATTTCTCGGTAAGACCAGACTCAGGCTGAGATGGTAATTAATTCAAGAATTAAGTAATGATACTTTTTTTAGGAAATCTGAGGCAGAATTTTCGTGAAGTTTATCTATACAAAGTAAATTTGTTTGACTGGATGAATCACTCGTGTTGGCTACACCAGCTTTAATTGGAGGCTAATATAGACTTCAAATATATTTACCCCTATACCACCTACATATTGGAAGTATAGGGAGTTCGAGGCTATACCACAAGCGCCAAGCATTTGGCTTCATTACCTCACAAGATATTATGAAAAAAACTTTACATATTGCAATGTTCTTTTTTAATATTGTCAATTTATACTTTGAATCAAATTTTTTTTAAATTTGTAAAGCATCTGTCAACATCTTATCAATTAATTTCGGAAGAGACAAATTCATAGTGCTCGAATGGCAGGCGCTAGAGTAACAGAAACAGCCAGAATCAGAAAACTAATTAATTCAAATTGAGTATATTCCTAAACACCGAGAATCCCTGAATTGGTGCAGGATGCCGATCATCCAGTTCAAGTCCTCGTCGCAGAGGTCTGGGAAGTGCCAGCGGGTGACGCTATAACCGTGCTTCCTCAAATTTGAGCTGATGTTGCGAGCCATTCCTCGCACACAGCAAGCATCGTCTGTAGATCAAGCCGGACTCGAATGAACAAGAAAGATTTTCTCAGCTGATGCATTCTTCTGTTCAGTATTAATAATATACGTTTAAGAATTATTTTTAAAGACAACATTTCTAGAGGGGCCAGTGTCTCCGATGTTACTAATGTACAATGATTTTTTCTCACTTTCAGATGTTAAAAAAATATATTAATTTTGTATTTTATAAATATATATGCATATATCTTCGAATTTACGCAGGTGTGCAAAATTTCAGATTGATTGGGCAGGTAGAAGTGTGTTGAATATCGATTATAATCCTGCACCGTAAGTTGGATGCATTGCTGGTCTGTGGCAATGTGTTGTTAACGAATAGAACTTTGTTTTTCAATATGCAGATCATCCAGGCCCATATATGCTAAGTCAGTTTACTTCATTGTCTATGCAGTGACGATGGTTAATAAAAGCCTCCGACCCTTCAGACCGGCCGATTGATAGAGATAACAGGGACGTGTTTGTTTCATTAAGTTATGCTTTCAGTAAATTATGTAAACTTGTACTGTAGCGTGGATATTAACTTAAAAAAGTAATAACTTATAATATTGCAATGCATTGGAATGGTATCCGTGCTACCGTTCGTCCACAACGGTCACTCATCGTTGCCAAGAAACGGCGAGGTCGCTTGCTGCTTTTTAAATCAACAATTTTCAGTATCAATTACATCGAATGGTTCAACTTACGGTTAATTATTAGAAAACTTACCAATTATCCGTGGTAACAAAAAAGAACGCCCGAATAAGTCGCCATCAAAACGTACACCGATGCTGCAAGGCCCCTCTATAGTTGCCTCTGTTTGAAGTTTGGGAGCCGTAAATCTACCTTTCACACAAATTCCGACGTAAGTCACCAAAAATTATTCATTTTTTATGTTTATAATAGTTTTTTCGCCCACTTATTTGAACGTGATCGTAATTCTCATCAGCTGCGACTTTTCCCTTCATTTTCTCTTGCTCATACAATTTTCTTAATGAACTCGAAAAAAACTTATGGTTCATACTTGTGAGAATGTCTCTGTTTATTGAAGAATATAAAAAGTAAATGGAATTTAGAAACGCCAGTTTGTGTTTCGTCCTGACAAACCTGCTTCAGGAATCAAAAATACAACATAAGCGATGATGACAATTCATGGAAAAATTCCGTTTGTTAGGAAAGACTTGAAAAATTCCAAGACATGCAACATATAAAACATTAATTTGCAGCAATTAGAATGAATGAGAGATAATTCGGCTAAAATATGAATTGATCTTAGGATACAACCTACCACTCTGCATTCCGGCGGGACATCGCTTGTCTAAATAGGCCCCGACTTGACTAGGATGACCGTACATGGTATCCAGGCGGTCACTGTAAACACAGGAAAATGTGAGAGAATGCATGATAAAGAAAAATCCCTTAGAAAATATGGGTAGAATAAGGTACAGTAATTTATGGAATTTTCCGATCTTATATGAACCGGAAATTTTCGTTTCACGTCCAGATTAATGAGCTTCAAACTTGACAAAATTCAACTCATATTGGAGCTACGAACGTCAATTGCGTTCTAACCACCAACATGGGAAAGCTTCTATTGAATACTCACACGTGACTACCCGCAGACATAACAAGAGTTTACACAAAATTTAATTAGCACCATACGCGCGTTCATACATCTAGTGTTCAAAACCTGTACATCATCTCGTGACTTAAAACTGAACTCCGGACCTGCAAACAAATTCTTGTCAACAAAAGTAATGCAAACAAAACTATTGACAAAGAAATTTCAAATATCCGAGCACGTCTAAACCGAACAGATGAATCCACACCAAGAGGTTGCGTCACCAGAATTTACTATCAAGATCAGACGAACAGCGGTCATAGGACTGGCGAACGAGTCCTCAATTCAATTGTGAAAAATAACATCAGCTGCACAACAGTAACTGACCAAATACAACTTTTAATATACAACAGAAACAAAAAAAGTCAAGAATTTGATCGTGAAAAACAATCCATGTAAAAAGTCCGGACCGCTGCAAGAAACCAATGTCATTTACCAATTTTCCTGCTTGAAAGAAGGTTGTAGACTTCTAGACTTCTCCAAAATGTAAATTACATCGGTTTGACCAGCACGACATTGAGCCGCAGACTCACATGCCATCTGCAAGCTGGAGGACCAAAGAATCAAATGCGGGAGGCCCACAACGAGACCATCACCCGTGCCACGTTGGAGGCCTGCACCAGCATCGTCATGCGATGCCCCGACACTACGAGACTGTCGATAGCGGAGGCTCTCATCAACGACGACGAGTCTCCTGCTATCAATTTCCAAACCACTGGGATTCGTCAGGACGTTGAAATTATTCTCGGATTGATTTAATTTTCGATTTTGAACCGAATCGAAGATATTTTTGTATGCACCTATGTCATTTACAAATTTCAATTCTAAGCGTCGTGATAACTTTTCACCTCCTTGATAATGAATATTTAATATAAAAAACGTCGTATTCCAGTAAAATGTCATTTGGTAATCTGCTTTTTGCTCGCCAAGCACCAGCAAGAAATTTCATTCGGCTTATTGAATTAACAACAAGACGAAAATTGTTAATATAAAAAGTATGCTCTGGTCTTCAATCAAACCTGCATATATAGTTATATACATGTCTGATACGTACATTGTTTACATGCGTTTCGCCTTTTTCCTTTTTTGTGTTTCTATCATTATAATTTTTTAATATCGTTCTTTAGCTGATATTGTGATCATAAATTGCCTTTATTTGTAAGAAAATGATCCTCACTCATCCTCCATGCAATGATGATCTCCTATAGTGCCAGTGAAAGGTAAAAGTAGTTGGCATTTTATACTTATTTTCACACGCTCATATTGCGATTATTTTTCTGAATTGTCAAACTTTTGATTAATATACCTAAATTTGTCGATGATGGCTCCTATGCCGCCATCCGCCTGTCCTGCCAGCCTCCAGAAGAAGTCCAGGGGCAGCAGGCTGATGTCGCCGGCATGGTGGTAGCAGAGGCGGTACAGCAGGTCCTCCAGCCCCGGGATGGGGCGGGTGTGGGTGGACACCACCACGAGGCGACTGGGCTTGATGTTGATGGACAGGCTGGCGACAGCTCGCTCTCCTTCAGCCCTGCTGGTGACTGTCCAGGGCACGCCGGGCTCATATGTTGGTAGCTCGTATGTCTGGAAATTACACGGAAACTTTTCATATTGTGATTTATATAGACGAGGAGTAATTCTCTATGCAAAATTGGTTGTTCAGTGACATGAATGGGCTTACAATGTAGAAAAATGCATTAATGTAAAAAAGCGTTCATTAGGCAGGTGAACGATATCATTTCCCCGCTTTACCCTTCTACTCTCATTTTATAACATTCACATTAAATAAAATTGAATCTCTAGGTATCTTTGATATGATCTTTTAGTTTGTTGAATGGTATACGAATCGTTGTAATACATTTAAAGCTAGCACATTTGAGTGATATATCATTTATTTAGGAATTTATATTATATCGTTTTAATTGGCGGTTAGAATTTTGCTTCAAACCTGCCGGTATGCGGTAGATATGACCGATCCTGCTCTAAACTCATAACTATCTGTCTCAAAGTCACTTTACTCACCTGTAATGAATCGCATTTCTTCAAAGCTGCAGACAACCTCGCTCTGATTTCTGGTATCTCCATATTTTCTGGAGGTTTCAATTTTAGACGACAAAGCATTTCTTTGCATTCATGTCGCTTGTTCTCAATCACACTGCTGGCCGAGACATCCCAGGCCTGGAGGTCTTGCGCTGTAGACATTTTTTGCGCCAACAGCAAATTCTTCCATCCTTGAAATTCAGTCTTCATTTCATCAATCAAACTCAATATATCGTCAGATACGGAGACTAGGCTATTAACGCGCCCGAATTTATCGCGCATTGTGGTCCGTATTTTTGTCCACGAGTTCAAAACAGATTCATTTTCATGAAGTAGGCCATCTATTAACTCAATTGTGTGATTTTTATGTGTACCCTCGGTGCACGTGAAGCACACGAGTTCCAAGCAATCCACGCAGAGGTAATCCAGCGCCTTCTCTTGATGGAGGCACGGTGCCTGTGACAGCGAGCTCGGGGGATGCGGGCGAGCCGTGTTTTCTGAAGGTATCAGTGCGTAGTTGACCAACATTTGATCAATTTTTTGGGAAAATTGTCTCCTACATTTTGGACAATTTTTGGTTCCAGAGAGTTTTAGTAAATTTGTAATGCAAGAAAAGCAAAACGTGTGGCCGCAGGTCAGGCAAAGCGGCTTGTGGTTGCCCGAGTCGAATTTCTCGTTACAAACGTCGCACTCTATCGTCGCACTTGCCATCTTGTGAAGAGTTTTGAAGTTTCATTTAAAAATAATTGAGTTTTACCCAAAAAATATCGGTACACTTCACATACACCTTCTAAATGATAGTTATTGATCCAGCATCTGTTGGTTTAATACGCTTGTTTGATAGATATCACTTCTTTCCTCCAAAAAAAGGCAACTCGTTTCATTCGAATTAACCAAGAAGTTAACATGCTACTGCGCAAATAAAGTCTATTGTAGCCTTCCTTAATCTTAAATCGGGGGAGAGACGAAGACGATTAAATATACTCATACAGTGGGGGGAAATAAATATTCGTACACTTGAAAAATAGTATTTTAATGTATGTAAGTACACAAACTTAACAGGAAAAGTGATTTAAATTATGTATAGAGACGCATAGTATTCAAAAATACTATCAAAAGAATTTAAATCTCAATGCAACAAAAACAATGCAACATGTTCACTTTTCGGGTGAAAAAAGTATTCGTACAAAACAATAAATCCGCATTATTTTAATTTAATACTTGGTTGAATACCCTTTATTCAGCTCAACAGATACCAGTCTATTTCTATTAATTAAAATAATGCGGATTTATTGTTTTGTACGAATACTTTTTTCACCCGAAAAGTGAACATGTTGCATTGTTTTTTGTTGCATTGAGATTTAAGGGGACCCACTACCCTAAAATTTTCAATTTTGGCGTTTTTCGATTTTTGTGCTCATCTGAAAGCTGGAATTCTGTTCTTTCCAATGGTACCACTGCCATCGCTGTACGCCAATATTTACGGTCATGACGTCTCTTTAAAGGGAAGCGGGCGAGAGAGTTCTTTAAGTAATTATATTTAAAGTAATTAAATGCTGAAATCTTTGAATATAGTTTCTACTTGAGTTGTGCTGCAGTTACAAGCTTAGTCTCATCTTAAAGCTGACATTCTGAGCTTTCCAACGATACCACTGCGATCCATGTACGGCAATATTGACGCAGATGGCCGGGCTTTGATGGGGGGCGGGGGGTGGAGTTCCTTCACTAAATAGACCTTAGAAAATTACAGCGGCAAGACTACATATCTTGGTGTATCTGGCATCTGAGCTCAGTTACCCTCCTAACATTGTACGTAGAGGTTCGCTACAAGTTGCTGCTAGCATCCTTGAGTGGATTAAGCTACAGAAGCCTGTAGTTTGGTATCCATGCTACATTGAGTGCCTATTTCGAGGCGCACGGGACTTTGTCGCGCCGTCCTGAAAAGTTTGAAAAGTTCAACTTACTGTCACGGAAAACCTATCCCTCCTACAGTTTTCAAGCTACAGCAATGAGACATATACCATTCGATTCGTAAAGACCATACCTATAGACTCTGTGATCACTTTTTTGAATTTCAGTCTGGTTCGTTTTTTTATATGGGGGAGAAGGGGGGGAAGGGGGGAAAAGGGGAAAAATGGGATAAACGCGCATAAAAAAAACTAAGGGGAAAATGAAAAAAGTGATCACAGAGTCTATAGGTATGGTCTTTACAAATAGAATGATACGTGTCTCGATGTTGTAGGATGATATTTGTAGGAGGAAATAGATTTTCTAAAGTACCCCTTTTTAGCCGTTTTCTATGAATTTCACGTTTTCTATCAATTTTTTCGAAAAATTCATATGATCAAAATGTTCTTATTTTTACATTTTACGCATGTATGTGAAGTTTCATGATGATCGGATGATAACTGTAGAAGTTTTTCCGGAGGGTAGTGGGTTCCCTTAATTTCTTTTGATAGTATTTTTGAATACTGTATGTCTCTATACATAATTTAAATCACTTTTCCTGTTAAGTTTGTGTACTTACATACATTAAAATACGATTTTTCAAGTGTACGAATATTTATTTCCCCCCACTGTACTTTGTTTGAAACATGCACGTCAACAATGAGACGTGGTGCTTCATGGATGTAAATCTCATATAAACTACTGAAACTTTTACTGTCTACAAGCCAAATTTCCCGTACTCCGTTCATCTACAATAACAATGATTTTTCATCCCATGAAATTTGGATTGGAATTAGAATTGAGGGATAATCATTGATAACGCGTTGCAAAATGGTGGAATGGGGAGCTGAAGCACCGATTTTGGATATCGTCATGCATCTTCCCACTAATTCATATTATAAATTAGTTACAGAAGAGAGGTTTCCCCCCCAGGATTTCTGTATTCGTATAAGTCACTGAAGGCGCATATTCCTGCTGGCGCTATTAGCGTTAATTCTTCTCCGCGCACTTCCTTGAAAAATTAACTGAAGAATTCCGTGTTTAAATTTTTAATTCCAAAATCGAGTTAATTATAAACGCTGATAAAAAACGTCTTCATAAACAATTTACATTACCTGATATTGGTGGACTTTTTGCAGATTATAACAAGAAGAAATTAAGTAACCATCCTTTATTTTAAAATTGAATTTACTGCCTTGCGTCTGACATGCAAGCATCTGATGTTACTTGTGAGGTGACGTTATCTTGAGGACCTTATCGGGAACACTCAAAGAAATCGACAGACTGTCCAAATATTGATGCACTTCTTGCCCTTGTGTGGGCCTTCTTGACTCAGTTTTCCCGGCAAAAGGATGTATCAGTGCTACCTGCAGAAAAAGAGTTACTTTTTGGACAATATGAGCCATTAATTTAAATGAGTGAGCTGGTTTTTCAGCTTGTAAGCGACAGCGCCCAATAACTGATAAATGGTGCCTTATGAAATGATTGTTGTAGAAAATGGCCATTTACCTCACTGCCTGTGAATTTGTTATATATGAATGCGTGACAAAGTCAAAATTCATGTTACCAATAATGGAGATTTTAATTCGGCAATATAGAGTTTTCGATCACTAAAATGACACGAATTTTACACCGCATTACATAGTTCCTTATTTCCATTTTTCATTGTTTATCAAGAAGATATCAACACAATTAAAATTTCTCTGGCAATGGAAAGAAGAATTTATTTTTATAAAAAGATAATGAAAAAATTCGGTGGTAAGAAACCGCTGCTCAAAATATATGAAAATGATTTTTTTTATTTTCGATGAGTTCCTTATAAGCGAAAGTTCGATTGACAAGTAATAATGGCCACCGCTTTTCGTCACTGTACTTCCCGTCTCTGCATTACTTATTAGGACGGGAATACTTGGGACAAACTCGGGTCCTGAGTCTTGACTCAACGTCTTAACACCCGACCGATACAACAGCAGAAGTATTGTAATAATTAACTCTTATTATTTATTGAATTGTAATACGTTGATATTAAATACTGATATTATTTTATGTACCGTATACTTCATATTATATATTACTGAAATAACAAGAATTCATAAAATACATTTACTGAGCAAGAGGCAACGATAAGTGAACTGATCAGAAATTTTTGGGTATTTTTACACTCGATTTGATATTATTAATTTTTCACTCCAATATTCAGGACACCATTAACTGCTTTAAACTTTCCATTTAATGCCACATATGCATATGTCTGCGACCTACAAGCACCGCAATGAACAACTGCAGCAGAGCTGTCAGGCCGCTGAGATTTAATCGCGCAGAGAAAATCATCAGTAATTCTGGTGCCAGAACCAGACCGTCTTGCTCAGGGTTTATTCACGAGTTTCTTCTGGTAACAGGACACAGGTTCAGATAGCCATCTCTGAGTAGGCTGGGCTGGAACACTAACCTCAATGCCAGTCAAGTCGCCACAGCACTTATGTCGCAGACCCTCTATAGATAAGATTCATTTCATAAAAAAAACTATTCACAAGTTTTTCAACAATTCACACACTAAATATGTGCATTTGTTTCTATTACACTCACTACGGTTAGCATAAAGCAACAGACAAATTTCAAAGGGCCCAGTCTTCTACTGTGCGTAACGCTCACCTCCGCTACCGAGATTAGACTGACGACGAGGCGCAGCGGCGGAGCGGCCAGCGGGTGGCTGCAGGGTTGCCAGATGTTTGCGAGGGAAAAATGCCAAATTCACCACCATAAAAAGCAAGAACTGGCCGCAGTTCTAACTTTACTAAGATATAAATTTAATTTTTTAGAGCAACAATAATAAATTTACCTGGTTCTTATTCACTAAAAATAAGAGTGCGTAGAACTTCTTTATACTTTTTTGTCGGACAATGCTAGAAAGGCCACAAGTAATCTAATTTGGCCTGAATAGGCTCATCTGGCAACCCTGGCCATGAGCCGACCACTCGTGCCGGTGCACCGCTCAGCTGTTTTGTAGATGATCCGAAATTTCAAGGTTTCATCACAATTAATTTCTGTAAGCGGCCCAGGAATGATCTAATTTTGTTGGAATTTGAAATTTAGCTAATCTTGAATTATTTCATATAATTTCACCTATGGACTTATGGGTTTGCTCTCAATTAAATATTATGGAAGAAATAGCTTCAATCATGTATCCAGACACCTGTGTGCTCATACAGAAGTTTCTGTGCGATTGGCCCCACAGCTGCCTTCGCCGCACTAGAAGGTATATATTACTGTGAAATAAATATTACTTCAACATTAAAACAATATTTTGTTAGTGAAGTCAATTGACCGACCTGGGGCGGCTTTACAAACAAACCGTCGATATTCAAGGTTTTTAACTGACATAATTCAATGTTTACTCATCAACCTATGAGAAGCTGATGTGAAAACATGTTAAATAGTTGACTAGAATTTCAAGCATGTGTTTGTTTTACCAAGGATCATGTGTGCTTGTGGAAGTTTGAAATACGTGCAGGTAGATCGTAACGCTTACATTCAACTTTACGACACTCACATGATCAGCGAACTGGCGAAAGCCGCTCTGAACCCAGCACAACTGAAAATCTACTATCGTAGTCGGCAATTTAAAAAAAATGGAAAGTCAAACTTAATAAGGAATAAATTGGTTGCATGGTTACAAATTTATTCGAAGAGTGAAGAGGCAGTTGATTTATTATCTAAAACATACAATAAACGATATCATTATTACGAAACGTTGCTTGATTCAACAAGTGATCTCAAGACGAGTCTCTTGGTCAAAAATCGAAAATTTTGGCTCTTCAGTTATCTGGGCTCATTTTGTAGCTGCGGAACAGGCGCGTATAACGCAGAAAAACGCGTATGTAGCTATGTTTGTATTTCAGTTTTTGCGTGAGACAGTTCCATATTAGTATGAAATGAACATTTTTAAACAAAAAGTACAGAGATTACTTTTAAAATTTTAATTTATAAATCATTTTTCGCATTTATTGCGATGCGTTTAATTATTTGAAGCTGCTAACGAGGCGCGTTCTACAAAGCAAATAGCATAGATTTGCATGCGATAATTTTTGCGTAAGGCCGTTTGGACTTTAAAATGACCATTCTATATAAATAAATATATCAGAAAAATCACGTTTATCGCTTATTATTCACGAAAACTGGTATCCGCAATACGAGATGGTATCCGCAATACGAGTAATTAGCAATGAAAAAGCTGTGGCCACAGTATCAAGCAACCAGGCCTGTAAATAATGTAAGAAATAAACGCATGAATCAAAGTGAAAGTGCAGAAAAAGCTGTAAAATGTTTTTACACGAACTCGGATTCCGTTTTGAACAAAAGAAGTGAACTATTAAGTGTGATTGAAAACGAGCGCATAGACATTATTTGTATTACAGAAACACTCCCTAAAAATCACGGGGGGAAAATTTTACCTGATGAATTTCAGTTGCCAGGTTTTGATTGTTTTCATAACTTAAATGAAGAGCAGTGCAGTAGAGGTGTAGCTTTGTGGGTTAGAACCTCTTATGGGGCCCAGCAAGTCAAGTTATCTGCAGAACATCAATCAGCTAGAGAATCAGTGTGGTGCGAACTTACTCTAAAAGGCAAATATGGAAAGATCGGGTTCCAAAGGCCGGATCCCTTGTGAATCAAGTCACGAAAAGTTCAAGAATCGGCAACAGGCCATGGGCCTATTTCTTCAGCGCCGACACTTCTATTCTATTCTATTTTGTTTAACATTTTCTTCTTTTTTTCAATCAATTTTAAATATGACTCCTATGCAGTGAACAATTCAATGTGATTTTCTGCCTATCTCCTACTATGATTTTCTAGTTATAGCATTGAGAGACATACAAATCGATAAAAAATATCTTGTGATCCCAGGTCACTTTTTTAATTTCGATATAGTTGTTTGGATTATATTTGAAAAAAACGGAGGGAGGGGGTGAAAATTGAAAAAATCTAAACCCCACCCGACCTAAAGAAATAAGAATTTGGAAAAAAAATGGTCGGGGTATCGCTAGAAATGGTCTTTACGAATCGAATGATATGTCTCTCGAAGTTGTAGCACGTTAATTGAACGAGGAGATAGATTTTTGCAGTACCCTCTTATATTGCCGTTTTCTATGAATTTCACGTTTTCTTCCAAATTTTGAAAAATTTACCCGAACAAAAATTTCTCAGATTTCTGTTTTATATATATGTACCAAGTTTCAAAATGATCCGTCAGTAGTTAAAAAACTTTTTCGTTATCAAGGAGCTCCCCTTAATTAACCTTACTAGCTGGTTATCTTGATAGAGAAGATGATTATTTAAGAGAGGACATTTTAAATGATTCTGATGAGGTAGAGCGATGCCTAATTCCAAACGTACTCGTATATACCAGCCAGCACACGCTAGACAAGTACGACCAGAGAACACTGATGCGCCCTTTCTCTTAGCCAAACTGAGTCAGGCTAACTCACACAACTTCACAAGAGCCAAAAAGTGCATCGTTATTAGCACAACGACCCTCTCATTTCTCTCAGTGAGCGGTGATGTATGAGCGGCACCCTTATTTATACTGATCCCGAGTAATCAACGTATGTATCTGCTGGAGAAACTTGTGATAAGCGAGCGATATTATAAAAAGGTATGTAAAACGCAAACTATAGTTATCATGTAGATTATTATTAACGTAGAATTAAATTTGAAAAACAATACAAAAATGTAACGCATTTTATTTCAATTCGTGCATTTTTATTATTTTATGTAATGTTTAATGACAATAAGAATTTTTATTGAACATCAAAATCACTTGAAAGAGATTCGTCTTATAACTAATTTCATTTTTTTATCGACATTTTAGTTTGAAACTCACATTGCTATTAAAAAAATTTCTACATTTTCCTTGCACATTAGGTTTCTCATTAATGATAAAAACATTGAAAGTCATTTTATTTCAGTGTATATTTTGCAATAGTTAATCTGACAAAGAATAAGATTTTTAATCTTCATCCAACAATAAACACTGAACTCATTAAGGTTTGTTTAATGAGAAAGTTCACCGATTGCCTCATTCCTTTTCAATAACTTAGAATCGTCTCATAAAGTATGCGTAGTAAAATTTTCATCCGTTTGATTCCGTGAACAATAAGTTTTTTAACACAATTATAAATTATCAATTTTAATTCACCAGTGCTAATGCACTCGTACTTCAAAGAAATACTATGAATTCTTGTACTCGGTTGCTGCTTTCAGTTTTCCCTCACTTACTCGCCAGGTTTTTTGTATCATTGCACAATGCTGCGGGTTGACAACTCGATGAAGGGCTGACATGGAGCACGGCAGCTACCGGCTGACTCCAGGTGCCTGGCGTGAGGTTCGTGGTACATCGCCGTGACTTGAGACACGGTTCCGAACAGCCGTTGAGCACCCGCGTCCGTGAGGTTGGCTCCTCGGGTGAAGATAAGTGCGGATTGAGCGCTGACCTGTTCATGGCTGAGCATTTGTGGAGGTACCATGAATACGTTTAAGATGAATACGTTACCATGAATACGTTAAGAATTTTTCCCAATCGCCTCGTACGCTCGACTTGCTCGATGTAACGCGTTCGTTACGAGTTCCAGCGAAGTCTTTCAGGCGTGGCCTGCTCGGGATGGCTGCGCCGCAACTGTGCTGCCAGATGCGGAGAAATTTCTGTAAAATCTAAGAAATTTCTGAACACCTAATAAAAAAGATATATTGCAAGTAAAAAAATGTACACAAACAATTTTTCATTACCTCAAAGGCACAACAGTAACTCGAAAATAAGCTTCATGACTCCGAATACAAAAATTATCTCTGCAAACAATCAGCAATTTTTCTGTATCATTTTTTCTTGTACGTGACCAGCCGTGCGTGGCAGTGCTGTCAGGTGGGCCGATTTTCCGGCCTTTTTTCTTTGGCGTTGGACGGCAAAAATCTATTTTGACCTTACACTTGTTGTAATTTTTGACGTATAAAAACCAAATTAATAATTTATTGCTCTCAAAGTCCAAATCTGCAAATAAATACTGAAATTTTGTTGGTTTTCACTCGCCTCTATCTGGCAACCCTGCAGCCGTCACTAGCCCAAGCCGTCGCCCGTCAGTCGGTGCCGCGGGAGTGAGGGTTGCTTACAATTGAACTGTTGGTGTGGTGAGGTAAATGAGTCCTTCTCTTGCTGTGCGATAATGGTTTTACATGCGTGATAGTGAGTTAAAATAACTGTGTGATAGTGAGTTAAAATAACTATGTGATAGTGAGTTAATATAAAATAATGAACACGTAGTGTGGTTTTCAAAATTAGATCCAAAAATTCTAACCGAAGCAATGGTTTTCTTACCGAGCTAACGTAACGAGCTCGTTCAAAGATTTTATAATAAATTCTGTGCACATGGTCTGGTAATAGATAGGTAATGGGCTATAACTTAACCGATGAAGATAAATAATATATAGGTTGTGCTGGGATTACAAAACTTTTGAAATTTTGTTTTGAAATCAAAAATAGAATCGTTAGTAGGAAAAGATTGTTTTCTATTGCCGATATCACGCTGGGTTAGTGCCATAGCCAATAAGGTACGACAGTTGGGAATAAGTTTTGCGAAACAGTTATTGGTTACGGAGAATGCAAGCCGTGCCTTGTAAATGTGGGGTAATTAATTAGTATTTATTCGTTTTACATGTATAATTATTATCTGAATTTTGGCTTTGGTTAAGCAAAGGAGCTCTGAACACTTTATGAGAATTTGAATTTATTTCAAATTTTACAGGTGCAACGAATAATTGTACGTAGTAAATACTCCTCAAAGTTAAGCTCTATTTTACTTGCTTGAAGCAGACAAAATTGATGTGTAGACTTATGGACACTTCTTAATTTCTTCTACAATCGATATTAAATAGTTCGTAGGAATCTTCTGGCAAGGAAAAGCGCAGAGCTTACACTCTGACCGAGTTGTAGTCATGCTCTGATATTTCATCCGCTACACAAGTACACTCTGACCGAGCTATAATCATGCTCTGATATTTCATCCACTACACAAGTACTCTGACCGAGCTATAATCATGCTCTGATATTTCATCCACTACACAAGTACTCTGACCGAGCTATAATCATGCTTTTATATTTTAGCCAGACCACTTCTATCTTTAAAAGTCTTATACAGGCATTTAATATATGAGTTAAATATTTAATACTATCCATTTATGAAAAGAATTACATGCTATCTTTTCATATTGAAGTATCAGTCTTCGTAATTACCTAGTATCAATAGTGACGTGAGTTGATAGAGCGTGTAAGGACAGAGCATTCCGTACCTCATAGTAGGGCAACATGGGGCAGCGCGCCCTCCTTTTTTTAAACTAAATTTTTGATAAAGTTTTAATTGATACGAGGTGGTTCTTTGTTTTGTTTAAAGGTACAACTAATGAGGAATGTATGATGTGAATTGGACGCCTATAGAGGTATTCAATTTTTAATGAAAAACTATTTTGTAAAAAGTTTCCAAATGGGCCCATTGCCCCACCCCTGGGGCAATGGGCCCATGGGCTTGGCGCAAGGCGCCCACCCTTGGACCCTTTACCACAATTGCATATTTTTCGTTTAAAAATGATAAAACAACACTTCAGTTAAAAATAAGAAAAATGTAGGTAATAAAAAATGACATTCATTCATTAATTAACAACTTAAAAAATCATATCCTTAACTTGAAAAAATATACTCTTGGCTTAAAAAATCTATCACTGACGTGAATAAAAATATTTCATTGACATAAAAATATATATCCTTGGCTTAAAAAATATATCCTTGCGATGAAAAATTCGTCTTTAACATGAAAAATGTATCCTTGACTAGAAAAATATATTTAATTGATCAGAAAAAATTTCGTTAAAGTTTCGTCCATAATCCAGATATTATGTGCAGAGAATTCGTACATAATCGTGATTTCACCCAACACCATAAAAACTCATCAACTTTTGGCTCATTGGTGTTGACTGAAATCAGCATTTGGCAAGGCAAGAGTCAATAACTCGATAAGGGGTCATAAATACGCATAACTAGAAACTATACCTGCTGCCTTGAGGTGGCAAATCAAAAAATCAAGATATATGAAGTGTAATTTGTAATTCAAAAAGCTAGTCATCGTTTTGAAAAGGTCATTGAGACAAATCTAATGATGTATAACACAAGACTTTACCATGGGCGCTTTGCCCCGTGACACGCGTGGGCCCGTTGCCCCACTAAGTATCATTTCAATTTATATCGTGTCAACATTTTATTTTGAAAGCTAATAGTCTAAACTTGATCTCAAGATTATCCCAATAAATATTACTTTCAAAATATAATTCACAGTAATTTCAAAAGCTTCATCTAGAGTAATCGAAAACAGTTTTATTTAGCAACAAAAAAACTTTCATCTGGGCTAAAACAGTTATTCACAAATAACTTAACAACGCAAACACTTAGCAAAACGTAAATCCGTACACTTCATCCCAGTGAACCTGTCGACCGGCGGTAGAGAACACGGACCAATATCTGCCATACTTAGCTACTTAGCGAGAAACCCGCTATGGGCCCATGACCCGCAGTGGGCTCGCTGCCCCATGTTACCCTACATGTTGCTACGCTTCAGATGACTAGAGTACGAGGTTCTTATTAACAATAATATTCTTAGAACAATAATGTTTATAGTCGGAATGAGGTAAACTTGACTGAAATGGGATGGTGGTGGAAATTTTTGTTCAGTTCAACTTATTCAGAGAAAACTAACATATGTATAATCCCATCTGGCAAACGGAGTCACTTGCCGTCATCATTATTAATTAGGAGAATCAACAACCTCCAGGCGACAACACGTGGAATATTGCAATCAACGGGAAATAATGATGTCAGTAGTTTTAAATATCCCCAAACATGAAAGACCAATAATATAACATTAAAATGACTCTATTTATACCCGCAATTAATGCATGAATAAATAAGACAGTATGAGTTACTGAGAGTTGGTCTTGGGCGGTTGTGGCGGCCCTCGCACGGTGGGCGGGGAGGCCTTGTATGAGGCGCACGGCTTGGCTGTACAGCGCAATAAGTTCACGTGTCGGGGCNTCATTAATGAATAATTATCATGTACGTGATTAATGAATAATTATCATGTACGTGATTGATGATGAATCAAGGGTCATCCATCACCTACTTCGTTATTGAATAATTGAGTCCTATAAGGCTTCAAAAATATTATATGGAGGTTTACAGAGAGACAGTCGTCGCCGAACGCAAGAAAGTTTTTCGATGGCACATGAATATGTTATTGAATTAGGTGCAAATTCAGGTCGAAATGAATTTAAAGATGTGATGAGCCAGTAATTTTTCAGTTTTTGTTTTAATTAGAATCGATAGTTTTGATTTCAAAGTGGCAATTTTGGAGGTAAAGAACCTGTAAGAATTTTTTTCGATAATTATCACGGTCAAAATATGTAAAATTTATGGGTAACTCATGAAGATTTCCTTAATTGGCCTGCAAAAATTCATGTACTACGAGTATTGGTGAGGCGCATTTCCATATTTAGAGGATATCAAATTGAAAAAATCAGCCTGCGTCTGTTATGAGATTTTAAGGCAAATATGTTATGTATAATAAATAATGATATGTCATAAGATTTTTTTTTTTTGATGGCGCACTGAACAAGAAAAATTCAGACGTCAGGTCGCTACACTGTTAGTTTGCTGATATTGGGTGTACAGGAATTCTTCTCAATAAAATAATTGAAATGCCAGCTGAAATTCATAGCAAATTTATATTCTCCATGCATGCATGTAAAGTAATAAAATGAGAAAAACACCATTTGGAACCATAGACCATAGTTTATAGACGGGAACGAACAAATGGTATAGTTGACTTTGAGCACTGTTCTCATTTAGAGGATCTATTTCTCTTGGACATGCAACACGCGTAGGGACAAACTCAACATTTCAAGATTTCACTTTCGCCGCATTCGAGGGCTGACGCATAAGTTTCATGAAGCGTTCCTATTATTTTGTCTGACTATGTGCAAGTGCAAAAAAGTCTAACGATCAAATCGTCGCAACTTCCTTGACTTTAATGGAATTCGGTTAAGTTGTTCAACGCGATACGTAACAACTGCTTTTATTGTAACTGGCTCAGTTTTGTATGCAAGTGGCGAGCCTTCATTGAAATAAGCCATTTTCTGCAGCTGACAAGCTTATGTTGCAGTTATTTGATTACATGGATAACAACCTTAACCCATTCCATTCTTAATCCATAATAATTCCATGGATAACGATCTGATTTTTGCGAGTTTGTTTACAGAGGAAAGGTGCATCTGCCGATTACAGTTTATACCTACTACAAATGTGAACTCCTGCAGTATGATTAACTGAACATTTATCATACATATCTTATTAATATTGATTACGTGTAGCGGAACTGCTATTTATGGAAAAGATCGGCCGATTATTGCACGCCGGACTATAGCTCAGTCTAGCGCGACATGTGATTGATACGACGAGCAGCCATGCAATTATTACTTCGTATGAAATTCAATATTCTCTTCTTTATTTAATTTACGAGATCATTTTCTACCCCAAACTTTTTTTTAGTTTATTTAATAAAATACTGAATAAACCATGCATAGAAAATTTCACCCATCAAATATTAGCAATAAATTCGGGACTAAATTTCCAGTACAAACCAAATTTGAGAGATTTCTCAAAATTTCGCAATTTTGCATGGAGAGAAATTTCTTTTGAATTTTCTGAACCGTATAAAAATATTGTTAATTATAGAATATATACAGTAATATACCGACATGATGTAATATGGTGCTAAAATCGAATATGAAGGAAACTGCATCAGAAGGATCAGCAGGATAAATCGTGCATATGGTTCATTTTATATGCAGCAATTTTGGCTGCCGCCGCATTAATAGAAGCGGCAGCAGTAGCTGAAGTACTGGCTGTCACAGCAGGATGGCTGCCATTGCAGGAAGGCTGCCAATTGCTTGTTTGTTTGTTCTGTATTTTGTTTGTTTTTTTTATTCAAACAAACGAAGTATGCGTTTTGTTTTAATCTGCGTTACCAAAACTGCTTGGGTTGCCAGAAAATTTGTGATCACAAAAAAGAGACGACCATCAGCGAATCTAAAATATAGGTTCAACATATTTCATCGATATAAATTCGTATTAAATAAATTATTACAAATATTCATTCCTGAGGAGGAATGCCAATTTTAGCGAATGTGAAAGTTAGCTAAACAATTTGTAAGAAATATTAGTATATATCACAGCAATGTTTGTCAGGAATGGACGAGTGCAGGATATTGCAAGCGTTCCTCCTGAAGCCCTGCGCCAAGGGACGCCGCTCTTCGTGTCGCAGGCAGAGCAGCCAATGGGAGGGCAGCGCGGGCGCCGTGACGCTGCTTCATACAATCAATTGGATTTAGTTAGGCGCTGAGGGCGAGGATGTGGTGCCGGCCAGCTAAGTAATAACTGCTCCTCCACTGAGGCATCAATGCACTGAATATGATAAACAGCATATCTGATCAAATCAATATTGTACAGACCCTCTGAAAATTTGGTTTCTCGGAATTTATTAAATGAGGAAGTTACCAAACGGTCTTTTTTATTCTTTGCCTGCGAGCAACATTGTGCACACATCTTCATATTTGTGGATGGGTGGATCTATCTCGCATCTATCATGAGATATGAAATGTCTCTTGATTTTCTTGGTAGTGTAATAAAAAAAATAATTGAGATTCTCTTGTGAAGACAGATATGCAAGCGTTTGATGCTAAGTAATCTTTATCATGTAAAAAATTGCAATTCTAATGGAAATGGATTTACAATGCCGGTTGTCCATGCATGCTAGGAGTGCAACTTACCATAAGCACCTTTTGGAAATGAGCTTTGCTGTGTTCATGGTTATGTAATGACAAGTAGTATAATATAACAGGCTTGATGTTTACAAAGCGAAAATTAATTTTTCATGGACACTGTCACACGCAGGGACAAACTCAATATTTTCTTCACCATCACCGTATTGGAGGCTGTCGTGCAAGTCGTTAAAGACTTTTGTCGTGAATGCCCATTCAGTTCCTATTATTTCACCTGACCTCGCTGGCGTCTTAAAAATTCAAGCGAAGCAACCGCTCGAATTAAACTTTATTAACTTTACGTGAATTTGTTCGAGTGGTTCGAAGCAAAACGTAGTCAACAACTTTTATTGTAGCCGCCTCCCAATAGTGCCTACGAGGCGTCCCAGGACACGGGGATGATCCCCAAACGAACCGCCCAGTGGTCGCCAGAGTCAGGACGAGGCTCTCGTAGCTGTCTGATTTGGGATCGAAATGTTGACCAAAAAGCGAACATATAAAGAGAAGCTGGTACACATGCTCTTCTCTCTCGCCACAATAATAACAATTTTCAACCATTGAATTTATTCATGCCAGTCAGAGATTTAATCTATAGCTAAATATGATCTTGGTGGACACATCATTAAATTTTCATAAACCACTCCCCACATGGCTTAAGTCGAACATTTAGATGTGAGTCAACAAAATTGGAGTTTACAATATGATTCATGCGTTAAGTCGTTACGATGATTATCTTAAGGCACAGCATTGTTAACGCACGTGCGTCACTGTGTCTGTTACTGTATTGATGTTACTGCTGCAAAATATCAGCTTGGATTCCTTAGCAAGTCGGTTAACCGTTCCTTGTGATTCAGTTAATCCCTTGAAAATTCATATTTTTGCGAGCCCATCGTATTCTTCTAGCAGAAAGCAACAGGAGCATAGACTAAATAATAATATACGTTTAAAAATTACTTTTTAAAGACAACACTTCCAAAAAATCCAGTATCTCCAATCTTACAGATGTACAATGAATTTCTTATCTAATTTTCGAAAATTAAAAAAATTAACTTTTCATAGTATGCAAAATTTCAGATCGATAGGATAAGTAGAAGTGTGTTAAATTTCGATTACAAGATTTGTAGCAGACAGACAAACAGACAAACAAGAAGTTAAGTTAAAGTGAAGTGTTGTAAAATAGATCCCGGACACATTTCGTATTGGGGTCACCTGCCGAAGACCACCACTGCCCTGGATGTAATGGACCGGCATGAGTCCTGCCTTCCGGAACGTAGCCTTCAACACTTCTGGACAATCATATTTAGGCCGTGCGTCGAATCAGCCCTCGGTCGAACGACAACTCGTCGCAGGACGATAAATTTTGGAACAGAACTATGCTATCTGAAACTTAACCTCAGATGCGGTGAACGTAAAATTACATAATTTAACGAATTTAACGATGCCCGGAAGTCATATTCGATCCACGGTCCGGTGGTGCACGGCAGGTTTTATGCAAGGCCGGAGGAGGACAAAGCCTAGTGGTTCACGGCTGATTGTTGGATGTCCGGAGAGATCCAAGACGTTCGATTCAGGGCTTATTGGTGCACAAAATTGGTGGCGCACGGCTGCGCTCGATCCCGTCGAGCAGGAGCTTTCAAACTCCGATCATTAGAGAACATGGTTGTTGTCTTATGAATAATTTCACACAATCGTTCTTAAGGCAAATGGTAGTAAGTAGAATGAAAGCTTCAGAGATTTATTTAATTTATATAGATGGAACTGTTTATGAAATCAGATTAAGGAGGATGCTTCAGTTAGGAAATAGTATAGAATAGTTGAAGAGTTTGATTCGAAAGAAGATTAATGAACAAGTGACGACTTACGCTGTTGACAACACAGCTATTTTCAGTGCCGCCATCTTGAACTTTAAGTAAATTGAATTTTTATAGTTGAACGTGATTAAGATCACCATTAATATAATTAATTGAAACTGAAGCATCCAGTTGAAAATAAAGCAAAGCAGTTAGCAACTAAACAAAACGAAAGAAACTCTAGCATACAAACCAAGGAATAGATACATTACAGAACAAGGAAGAATTTAAGACTTATGGTTGAGAATGCAGGTGAAGTAGCGGCGGCCGACGACAGGCAGGCTGGAGATAATGAAAATTGCGTGTGGCTACGGTGGTGTATCAGTGCTTACTCTCTTTGAATAAGGAAAAGCGGGTCTGACCTAAATTACCCTAACATTAAACTTACCCTAGAATAATCTTAATATTACCCAAACATAAATTATAACTAAATTCAGTTTGAAGAATAGAAATCTGATTAACGGTGGGAAATTTCCCACAGTCTGACATATTTGAGTTATTATTCGTCTTTATTAGGAATTATCCGATCTGTGGGCTAAGTTAATACTGCAAAAATATTATCTCGTCATCAAAATCAACTTGTAACATTAGATAAATCACAGAAGGGACTACATTCAATCCATGCTCAAGAGTTGTTGTGTGTGCGCATAACGAATATGATAAGAAGTTTAAGAAATATTTCACGTGGTTACCGCATACTCGTGAGTTATTATTGAATACATGAGACTTTCCTTCGTGCATGATATTCATTACCTGTCTACTTGAATTAATATATATATATATATATATATATATATTTATATGACCGCATATACGACCGCAACGGTTATTTACTTTACTCCTATAATAGAGCCTCTAGTAAAATTCAGCACTTAACTCACCACAACGTTTGAAAATTAATCAGCCATGGGATGTACCATCAAAACTTGTTATGTACATGTTAAATGCTTTATAATACACCTAATAAATTGTAAGAACTCGCACCACACTTCTGAGGAAACGTTTGAACTGCGGAGGATCCATGAGAGCATTACAATTGGACGGAGGTCTCACGTGTCTGAGAATTATTAACGAAAACGTTAATAATACCTAATATGTCTCTGCCTTATTCAATATTCCCACATAACTAATGATTTTTTCTATTTAGAAAGTAAGTTATTCCATCTTCCTACAAGCATGGTGTACGTATGGGACTTTCTTGTAGGCTAGTCTTTTGGGAACGTCTACTAAGCTATTCCAAGACGCGCCATCATGGCAGGATAAGAAATGAACATTCCATGACGTACGGGTTGTAGAAAGAAAATTACACGAAAATATTTAAGAAAAATATACAAAGGATTCATGAAATGACGATGTATGAACCAAGACATATCAAAAACAATGAAACGGGATAATCAATAATTTAAGTAATCAAAGAAATCTAACTGACCGAACAGCTTGGTTCCTCGGGTACTACTGGCTTCTATAATCAGGAATCGTATATCAAATGAATCATTTACTCTAATCAAAGGAATGAGAAAGAAGTAGAATTATCAAATTAAATTGAAGCAATTAATTTTCAAATCAATTGTTCGCCCGAGGCTTTTACTTTTATATAAAAGGTCACTGTGTAAGAAAAATTTCACATCTAAATACATCTCAAAAAAGTCGTCTAAGTCTCTTGTGTTGTTCGGAAATGAGATAAGATGATGAAGCTTGTGATATGTTTTGGTACATGTGTCTTCACTTGGCCTGTGTGAATTTTTGTCTGTACCAATTCATGACTTCATCCCTCCTCCTAAAGTGGCAACGTCACGCTTGTGAATATGCGCACAAGGTTTGTTGAGAATATTAGAAATTGGTCATGTGTGTCTTCTGCAAGACGGAGGAACATGAACACAATCATTTCTTCACAGTCACTTCAACTTTATATACTTTACCCGACACAACGCTCCGCTTGTGGATCTTAAATAATAATTCCACAGCAAATTAGAATACGGATAGCGGCATGCTTGTTGACAGCTGCTAGCCTTTTCGTTGGCACTCCCCTCCTTCTAAGCAGTAGTCACTTAGTAGCATGAGTACGAAGATGAATTCGTGCTGTCCTCATTTCATACAGACTCCTCTGGTTCATGGAAGTGTCCGCAGGCACGTTTATGCGCCTCCAGACTTATTATATATTTCTACCTGAACCTGAGGACAGGGATTCGTCGACTAAGTGCGTGAGGGATAAGTAAGACACCATCTGTCCAGAGAACTCATCTTGATAAGGGGTGGTTATGCATGAGAGTTATATTAGTGGTATAAGGCTAAGACGTCGACCGTTGGGTCGGAGCAGTTCTAACGCGAGTGAAATTGCGGCGCACTTGTCAGTTACTGTGCCCTTATTTCTTCTGTGACTTATGGGCACTTATGCAAACATAGCTAAAAAAATGAACGTTATAGTAATTAACAAAATCGATTTGACTGACGAGAAAATGATCAATATAATACAAAACGATTCACTCTGATATATAACACTCCCGATTAAATTCAATAGAGCATTTGACTATAGGCGAATCAAATATTTCGGTTTGGTTTCCGGCGCGAGTGAATTGGCTTGCCAATTCAAAGGGAATTCCTGCTAGTTGCTACAAAACTACCGCTTTAGCGGGCTTTCCTTTACGCTACTAAATATGTTTGGTTAAAAATAATGCCAGTTTTATTGAGAACATCTTTTGAGTTTAATCTCTCAAGCTTTCTGATAAGAGGTACAGTAACAGGGTCAATATTGAGGCAATAGCTATTAGGCAAAATAATCCGTTCATCAATGTAAAATACCAAGAGATGTCAAATTTCCTCAATTTGTATAGATAAAATCTGATCTGATAACTACTGAATTCTTATCTGAAATCCTATTCTTTCCAGATTATCATCTTATTTACTCTGATGATGGCTAAAGTGTAGATAGCCGAAACGTTAGAATATATGGATTTTTATTTCAGAACTGCGATCGTGTCTTTTTTATCCAGAATCATTATTCGACGCCTAAGTGTAATTGAAAAGGAAGTTTTTAAAAAACTTGAAAAACTGTTGAAACTCTATATAAAAATAAAGTCCGATTTATTATTTCTGGATAACATTAATGTGTGTGGACACGCAGCAATAGATCCGACAACATGGAACGTTCAACAAGGACTGAAACGACGGAGGTGCACAATTGGTCTATGATCCTGCGTTTGCTAGATGATCCGCTCCTTTGTATGGAAAACGTTCGTCTTAATTATCAAGGATTTGTTGGTTGTGAGTATTGTGAGTAGCGTCTTAGAGGAGAAAGTTATAATTTCATAATCTGTACAATTAGCAAGAAGAGCTTCATGGAACGCATGTTGCGTCGATCTCATTTTACGACGATCGTGTGTTACGGCAATTTATTTCGCTGCTCCTGACCGCTGTTGCAGTATCAGATCATTAATTTGTGCTGAGCGCTTTCACTGTTGAGTTTGCAGTCATCAGTGATGTACAGATGAACCTTTGACCTGTTGGGACAAGGCAAATTTTAAGGTGCGACATCTGAGGGTGTGACACCTCAAGTGCGAAATCTCAAACACTGCCATGAGCAGAAAAACACAAGCGTTCAATTGAGGAATCGTTTTCGTTCTTGATAAAGGAGAGGAGTATTGAGCGAGAATATTTCATGATAAGAATAGAGTATTGAGCGAGAAGATGTCATGATAAAAGAATGTTTAATTGTTCATGGTGATGAGAACCTTGTGGTAGGAGCGTTGTGATGCTGGATATGGCAGATGGCTTTCACACCGAATTAATGTTATTTCTGGTGATTTTTCACGCGTCTTCGTTTGCTAACATGTCACAATATTCGATAATAACGAAGGCGGGTAGTTTCATTACACCGACACCGATGTACCTATGGGTTATAAACCATGTGTTGAGAGTTTGAGACATATTTCCAGTATTACTGAACTATCAATTAGCCTTACTCATCAGTATGCATGTCATCTTATCTGATCTTAATTTTTTACCGCCCGACGATTTACGTTATAACATTTAATACATCTTAAAACGCAGCAAGTTCTTACTTACGCCAGTTATGAAGGTTTGATTTAGTTTTTGTTTAGTGGCAGGATATTGCAAAATATGAATATTTTTATAGGTACCCATGAACTTGAACATTACAATTACGCGACTAGCAAATCTAGGTTAACTAAATGTACAAGATTACATGAGACTGTCCAAAAAGTACAGTATCTTGGTTAACTAATTCATTTGCAGCTGAAATATATTAATGAGCTTGACTCAGCCAAATATTGCTGGTTGCTTCCCTACTTCCAATAACTACTCTCTGGCAGCCTAGATGCAGTGAGTCTGTAAGAAAAAAATCAAGTCTACTCGGAGACAATCGCAGGGTGTTCACTGCTCACGCGTTTGCGTCCACTCTTTTTAACAATAATCACACCGTCTTTAATATCAAACATCTTGAACTTTAAAATTAATTTCGCGCGTAATATTGATAACTCACCCGTGAGTCTCGGCGCGCGTGTCACCCTCGCCGCCCGTCCTGACGCGCAGCTCCTGGAGTCTCAGCAGCAGAAGCTGCACGTCTTCCGCACGCAGCTCGCTGTCTAACACATCCAGCTCCCCAAACCTGGACATTCGCACAAACATTCTAGTTCAGTCCAATAAATGAGATTTTCTACATGACTCACAATCCTTAATAATTTTCGCACAGTAAACCCAAACTTCATTTATTATTATCTGGCATTAAAAATAAACTCGTCACAAATTCAAACGTTTAAAATAAAAATGAAATCTGGCTGATGACAAATTTTCATGATCTTCAATATTTTCACATTCATAAACCCAGTCAAATATTTTTCAATGTTTTTAAATGAGGTAACAGACTTTTGACGAGTCACAAAATTTACTCTAATTTCCACCATCTTGATCATTCATTGCTACCGTCGAGCACAATCTTTTTAAATAATATCCTAACCAACTAACAGTAAGCAGCGGACCCATTGTATGAATTTGCATTAAAGTTATCATTTTCAGGCTGATTAAATAGATGAAGTTATCCTTTCAATTCTGGAAGGTTTAAACATTTTTATCAGCATCAAGTTTCAATTTCCTTGTTGGAACGCTGTCGTTTAACTTATGTTTGAGTTCATGGTGCTCTGAAACTTAAGATCGTAAGGGTAGTAAATAGCATCTGAGTATTCGCGAGTTTATTTTTCGAAAGTAAACATTCAATAAATGTTTTTTCTCGTGCGCAGTTTCTGCCAGTAGATACAATGCCTAGCAGGTTGCGTTCGAATTAGCGTCCCGTATCCGTGAACTTAAAATGAATTTTTGGATCAGCCAAAGCATGCATAAAGAAATTACTATTTCTTCCAGCACTTTGAATGTGGTTAAACAGCGAAAACCCATCATCCCATGTTCCAAGTCGGTCTTTAAACCAGATAAACAAAATTCAAACCATTAATTCCCTCGCAATACCGACCGGTCCCCGTTAGGTGCAAATGAGGCGACGGTGTGGGCCACGGCCTCCCAAGACCCCTCATCCGCCCCGTCCACAGGCAGTGCTGGTGAGGGCGATGACGGCAGCGCACACTTTGGGGAGGTGGTGGGCAGTGGGAACGTGTACACGCCTGCATTTATTAAATCCATTGGAACATTTATTGTTTATTAGAGATATTCATCACAACACTCAGTGAAGTTTGTATTTCAAACGGGCCCTGCAATTGAACGCCAACTGACATTTGTTGCGGTAGGCACTGAAATGCCCCGCCTCGAAGCTACATTGTGAAGAGCTCCAGAACACGCAAGAAGAAATGCAAATCAGTTGCAAAATATTGGCTTTCAAACAGATATGGCCAACATTATAAATTCTTTATCGTAAACATGAATCATTTTAATACATGGAAAGACTCTGTAAGGCTCTGTATTTAAATTATTGGGCCTCTGCAATGATAAATCACTAAAACTGATGTAAAGGGAAATGTGAAGGATTGTCAATGATGTTGCGAGCACGAAGGCCGCTGAAAATGGATACGATAAAAATATTTTAAAAATAATGTACAGGACAACATAATTGAAGTGAAAGACTACGTCGCTGTCATGTCACCACAATAAAAACCGTTTTAGCTCCGAAGATCAGTGACGTTAAATAGCCCTTGATTGCTTATATGTAACAATTACCGATATATATACTTTTATACCGTACGTCAAAAGCTAGGTATCTGAAATGAAGTGTAGAAGAGCATCATAACAGACTTTCAAATCTTCGTAACTAATGTAAATGGTTGTAGCTTATTTAATATGGGAAGTTTTACTTATTAGTTTTATTATTAAGTTGTTTATTTATTCAGCTTTATTTATCTATTTTATTTGTTATAATATGTTTATTAAGTTTAAGAAGGTTTTATTTTATAAGAAGTTTCTAGAACTTTAGGAGAAAAGGAGTTTAAATGAATAATAGAAGCATCGCGAAATACCGGGCTCATAATCTGGTCGGCATGTTTATGTTAATGTCGGCATGTCATTAATGGTCGGCATGTTTATGTTAGGCAATTATGGAATAGTTTGTGCGGCCCCCCTTACATAAAATCTGGGAGCATATCAGTTGATGCTTGAATAGGAAAGGCTTTCTCTCAGGGTTGACTGGGTTCTACTTCCGTCTCTGGAAGAGTTCGTTGACTGTGGTTGACTGGGAGAGGGTTGACTGGGTTCTACTTCCGTCTCTGGAAGAGTTCGTCTCCACTCACCGAGTTGCTCGTACGTGCCACTGAGGGCGCTGAGGTCCAGGGGCGCCGGCATGCGGATGGTCAGACGAGCGTTGTGGACAACTGAAGCGAGAGCGGCCACTGCAGCGGGGGTGCCCACACAACCCTCCAAGTGGACCAGTCTAATTCTGGAATGATACAACAAAACCAATAGTATATCTATGATTGGGGTTTTATTAGACTGCAACAGGATAGATATGAAAATAGTTGTACTTACCCCTACGTCACCTCCCACTTCTGTGAAGAAATAAGTGAAGCCAACTCCACTGCCAATCACGATGGTATTTTTTTAAATAGAATCATCGTAATATGTTCAGTTTATATTATGGAGGATACTAACGAATAAAAAAAGCGTAGTTTGTGACTGTAAAAAATTGTGATCTTACTAAGAAATTTTCATAACACCATCAGGGACCTTCAAGGAGCATCTAACGAAGGACATGTAGAGCTGCCTACTGCACCAATCAGTAGCTGGAAATTGCATTCGACCATTTGATCAACCAATTGAAAAACAACCAAAGGAGCTATCAGGTGAATTAGTCGAAAAACTGATGAGTTAGAAAAACTGATCAACGGAAGGTCCAATGTCGATCCTTCAGCAATAGTCTGGCAAATAACTACCCAACATCTTTGACAACAACGAAATTCGAACATGTGTTTGCATTCGTGTGTGTGGATGTAATTGTGCTGTCGTCCGCGTAGGGTGAGATGTGCATGTCGTCTGGTGGGGCTGGAATGTCATGCATGTATAGATAGAAAAGGGTTGGTGAGAGGACTGATCAAAGTGGTACTCCATTTGGTATGTACTTTGTGTGAGATGGCTTGCCATTATACTGCTGTAGTGTATGAATGACTGTCTGCCGTTGTTAAATGCATGCTCCACACAAATACAACCATACACCACACAACTAGAGGGCTGGCTAGCACGTAGCAGGCTAAAGTAGCCCCCCCTCCACTAAATCAGCAAGCACTCTACTAACAAGCCACACAAAGGAGCAGCAACACAGACCAACAGTCACACTAAACAACACCATCATATCACACACGCGCGAAACCAAGTTTCTAGGTGTCACTTACAACACTTCCATGTCTTTTGGGCCACACATACAGAACATCAAAACAAAATGCAGACTTAGGCTAAACACACTCAGAGCCCTCACAGGAACAATATTCGGACAGAACAAATAAACTCTCATACTAGTGTACAAACAATATAAACGCTGGACGCTGGACGCTCAGTGCAAATATATACGCTTATGGCCAGTTTGGGTACCCATAATCTCACCCACACTCGACAACCACCCGCAAACCAAAAAAAAAACATAACACTCAGAATCGCACTTGGCAGCATCCAAACCACAACATCCAGCCACGTCCACTCAGAAATCAAAGTCCTCCCTCTGAAGGAACACCTAGATACGAGAGGCACCCAATTCCTTCCGTCAGCACTCCACAACCCCCTCAGACTCTGCCATCACTTACAGCATTTACCTCCTACACCCAGACAAATAGCCAACACTCCATACCACTAAAATCTCACAATACTTGTGAGATATTAGTAACTCCTTACCCCCGCCCACAGGCCCAGCCAACATCATCAAACATCTCACACATCTAACTCGGAACGCACTCTCAAATCCAGCAATTAAAAATATCAGACAACATGCCGCCAGACATCAGCCATGCAGAGCAGCAATTAAACCGTGCAGATAGGGTTCACCTCAGCAGACTCCGCTGTGGTCACCATCCATCACTATAATAGTACAAACGCTGCTAGACAGCACTCACTCAGACCTAGCCCCCCAATGTCATGCACTTCCCCCACACCCCGGCAGCCCCCAGGCTCCAGGCCGGTATGACAGCTTTGGCCCGAGCCCGGCTCGGGCGGCGGCTTTCCGGGCGTGACCAGGCCAGGATTCGGGGAAGATCAACAACAACGAAATTTGAAAACATTTGCAAGAAAAAAACCATGGGTGAGTAATGCCGGACATTTGATGTATGATTAATTTAACCGAAGTCTAATGGGCAAATCACCATTAGCGAAGATGTCAGTGAATTAATGCGTTTCATTTTTTGGAAACATGAGGATACAAATCATCTAAAATACTTCGTTTCGCGTTTTTGCTCTCTAATTGCAAGTTGGTGAATCCCAAGAATCTCGTTCTCTCGAAAGTTCTCACTAAAAATAGAGGGCTATGTTCGGACAGAGATAGAAATCAAAATTGCACTAATGAACCAATTATTTTCAATAAAAGCACTATAAATAAATATATAGATTAATAGAAGCAAAAATAGCGAATAATAAACACATTTGACGCACTTAAAGAAACACACTGTGATGATTGCATCTCATCTCATTGTTTTTCCAATAGTTTTTAATCGAGCGTCTGAACTATGATACTTGTTTCATAAAAAGCGAGTTGCAGTTTCCACGAAATAAATGTGTAACAAAATATAGAACGGGTTTTACTTATTTTTTCTAAAGCGCCAGTACTTCCGCGTTCATTCTGGGGTGGGTCTGGCAAAACTGATACCTATAATAAGCTGATCCCTCCTCATCCCGGTCTACTCGAATACTCTCAGTTGCCCCATGCAGGACAATTAAGTAAATAGTCTATACGCCAGCCTTGTATCTTCTAATTAAACACGTGGCCAGACCTTGAGGCTCATTTGCTTCAGAAATTTTAGCGGAAACATTAATTTTGTTTAAAACAGTGCAGGATGTGTCCTCTGTCGTAGTATGGAAAGTCTTAAACGTAAGTGCGATGAGTACATGCAGACAGGGATTTCGTTTTGGAAGGCTCGAAATTGAAAGTTGGATATGAAAGTTGGTAAAATTTGGCTAAGTTAGAGCTTTTCGTCGAGTGAGCAGAGAGCGAGTGTACTTGTTTATCAATGTCGATTGTACTGAGGTTCTCTAGTTTATATTATCTGGTCAGAGGAACGCAATCAACATCTAGGTCTTCAATAATTTTTCTCTTAGGCTCGTGATCTATATGCGTTTCGGTTATCGGTTTCGGTTCGCCATGTGCTGTATATATAGTTGTCGCCGGTACTGTTGGGTCCACCTCGGATTATCGGGTGTCGTGGCTTCGGTGTTTCGCTTTTATCGGTTAACGTCAGCGTATTAAGTTTTATCCTCAGATTAGTTGCAAAAACCTAAAATTTTGGAAGAGTCTCTGCCTATATGTCGATGCAGTACTTGACTTTAAGTGATCTGTGTAAGACACTGCCGAAGCGGCTCTGACGACAGAGGCAGGTGAGATGAGTTCCTAGTAATATGCAATCATGTTTATTTGCGTACATTGAGGTAGTCGGTGGGTGTTGATGTTTTGTTAAACATTTGTTTGTTTGGTACCTTGCTTGGCTACGTATATACACTTTTTTTGTGATATTTATTTGAAATCTTAGCTTTGTTGTTAGCCTAATAGGTTCTTACTTGCTCCCAAGCAGTGGCTGGAGGAGGTCGTCATGGGCATCGTACTCGCATTCAAGGCCCCCCAGCCGAAGTTCGACGTCCCCCACGCGACGCGTCACAAGTTCTGCCCACTGAGTCGCCCTCAGGTCGGGGGCTTCCATAGACACCGTAAGCAGTCTTGGCTGCACGTGCGGTAACGTCGGACAAATCTCTGCAAGCTCACGACCTGCGATGTGTAAATAGGCTTAGTCGGAATTTAAAATAAGTGGGAGTAATGGCTATTTCATACGCGGTCAAAAATTGGTTTAGGAATTTCTGCTCAATCCGATTGGGACATCTTTTGATGGCTTCAAAGTAAGGGGTACAATATTTCTTTCCGGCTTATTGTCGAATTTAACAGTTTTGAAAAAATTTAAAATAATAAATTTAGATTTCTGTTAACTTATATCTAAATTTATTAGGAATGAAACTATGCCACAATTAATTTTGTCGGCGATTGCGTGTGTTTGTGGAGCACACGTCGGAGTTTTCATCAAGTGTCGAGTTTTGCATATCGATAAAATTGTTCATATTAAAATCAGTCTTAAGTCATTATCTATTCAATGGTATTCAACCATTCTTCTTAACAGATTCAACATCCTCTCTAATTCTGACTCCCAAAAGATTCAACATCCATTGAATCTGCTGAACCCTAGCAGATTCAGCAGTAAACAACACCAACCATTATTGATTGTCCAAATTTCGTCCTCGGCGAGTTTGGCGAGGGCGGCTTGCTCGGCATTCTTTGACGGCGCCAGCAAGTTCTGTACGTCGTGGATAAGCTCCAGTTTTATATCTACAAGTTCAGACTGGGGAAGACAGTAAAACCTTTCGGATTTTTCTACATGTTCCATAAGTTCAATTTTTAATTCATTCAAAGCTGTCGGTTGTGATAAATATTCAAAATATGAGAGGCCTCGTTCCGCAGATATTTGACAGCACGCAGCTTATTCAGCAGTCCATCGCTCGGAATTTTTTGTTTTTCAGGTTCCGAAAGAAGACCATCAAGCAGTATGAAAGATGAAAAAATATTTAGATTGTCAGCATTTTTAATATTTTCTAAATCAAATGCACTAAATGCAAATATCCTTTTCCATTCCTTATTCGAGTAAGGGCTTCCGCGCCGGCACTACATGTACTGCCTGTAGGTCTCATCGCATGGCTTGTCTTCACATTCCAGGTTCAAAACGTACCGCATGATCTTGGGAGCCAGGGACATGACACCGACAATATTGCGGTAAATTGTATCTCTTTCATTAGGCAGCCCGACTCCTGATGCAGACGACATCAAGTCAACAATGGCTCCTGTAGTGGCCATTTTTAACCTGTTGAGAGAAAAATAGTTTAAAACAAAAGAAGTCAAAGACAGTATTTAGAGTAATTAAATATAATAATTTCTATAATTCATGATCTCAAAGTGATGTACAGAGCGAAAATACCTTACTTCATGAATTGAGAAGATCGTTCGTAGTTCATACTCTCTTTACTCAGTATATAGTGCCGGGAATCCAATTATTGATCTTAGGCTGACTCAAGCTCCCTTGATTCAGTTACACTCATATATTGGAGTGAGTCGATATATCAGATCTTACAAGTTCAGCAATATTCCGTTTTTAAAGTGATTCAATTATATTTCCAAACGTCTAAGGAAATAAAACATTATTTAATGTATTAATGTATTTGCTTATATTGAAATAATTGCTTATTATTTTCTGGAATGTCCCAGACAGTATCGTGGAAGATTTGAAACAAATATATTTTAATACTGTCTAACTATAAAAGATTTAAATTGGAAGACCATTTTCATCAACGTTTTCAAAAAGCACTCAATTATTATAAAAATCTATGCGATAAATCTTATTCAGCTAAAACAACTTGAAATATTCACAGTTTTGAAAACATCCTCCGACAAAGCGCAAATAGAAAAAAGTTTTAAAATTTTTTTTTAAAATCACGTAAACTAAATATTTGGTGATATCGCTAAACGAACATTAATTGCTAATTCTTACCACTTAACGTTGAAACAGAAGCTCTTTTAGTGAATCAAGTCTTAAATTGAAAGCTGTTTACTGTGCACAATTAGTAGTGGTGTTCCTTCAAAGGCAAAAATACAAATATATAAAGAGGGCCGTGATCGAGTCTTAGGTTCAAGATTCGAAGCTTTTAAGGAAAGTACATTAATGAACGAATTACGGAAACGTATTTATCTAACTCTTCCCGATACCGCCTACTATCTCCCCTAAACGGTATAAGCGCTCTTGGTAAAGTCGAAACTCGGAAAACCAAGCACAAAAAACAAAAATCTAGATATTTTAGTTCACATCCTATGAGCATCAACAACAATCATTAAATATAAATAATATGCGTTTAAAAATTACTTTTTAAAGGCAACACTTCCTAAGAATCCAGTGTCTCCGATGTTACATGTGTACAATGAATTTCTGATCTTATTTCCATATATTAAAGAACATTAATTTTTAATTTTTTTCATATATATAAAATTCAAAATTTCAAAATTATTTAATCAGTCATTTTATTCATGCATTGTCTTCAACTTTACGCAAGTGTGTAAAATTTCAGAGCGATTGGAGGGGTAGAAGTGTGTTAAATATGGATGATAAGATTTGGAGCAGACAGACAAACAAACAAACAACCAATAAGAAGTGAAGTTAAAGAGAAGTGTTGTAAAAAGGTGAAAAATCACAAGGGCGTCATAAGGATTGAAATGGCGCCATCGTCGTTAAAAATCTGAATACAGGAAAAATATTGATTATAAGAAAATGAGCTGTTATCACGTTACTCAAGATTTGAAACAAACTACCATGCAAAACGAACAATATCTATGGGTTGTGGTATCTGCAATTGAAATGCATCTGAGTAATATAAAACGAAAGGATGGATAGAAAACGCACGCACAATAACGAAACCGTTAAGCCTCATTTGGCGCGGGATTTTCTAAAAACAACAAGCGGGGCTAAAAGAAGCTGGTCTCTTGGGTGTCCCATCCTTTGCAAATGGTTTGGCCAAGACGCTCCCTTAAAATTCATGTAATGGATTTGACCGAATTAAGGTAAAACCCATCATGCGCATGTCTCAATATGATATATGTGACCTAATTTATATATACGTCCTAATATATTTCAAAGGTTCAGGTTTCAGTACCTGAGATGAACAAATATCAACGAATACAACACCTCCCACATGCCCCATCCTCGCGTGCCCCC